>NC_043024.1:13018186-13040686 GCF_006345805.1 Octopus sinensis
TATATATATACATATATACATATATACATCTATACATACATATATATATATACATATATATATATATACAATATACATACATACATATCTATATATATATATATATACGACCATCAGGGCACTCCCGATTCTCCCCCCCCCTTTCCTCATCAGCCTCCTTCCTCTACTACCCTACCAAGAACTCAACAACGACCTCCAACACACAAGTGCAAACAAGGGAGTCAGAGAAAGGCAGAATGCTACTTATATCTGAACACTACTATAGAAATATTCCTTTAAAAAACTTTTCTTCTACTTTTTCTAAATTAATTATTTAATCGTTACAGTTGAAAAGGTCTCAAATGACGAAACCGGTACTGAAATGTTCACTATAAATTATTTTAGCATTTTCTATTTTTGACTTGTTTTTTCATATATATCAACTCGTGTGTTCCTTTTCACCGTTATATATATATATATATATATATATTATATATATATATATATATATAATATATATATATATATATATATATGTATATATATTGTACTACACACACACACACACATATATATATATGTATTATTATTATTTATTATTTCTAATTCTAAATCTCTCTGAAAGAGACTACGGCAGCAGTGCTGAGTATTCATAGTTATCGCCGAGCTAACGTGGCAGTCTAGAAAAATAGGACGAATGCTGCCGTTGATTAGCTCCAAGAGGCCTCGCATCTAGCTAGTTATATGACACACAAACATGTATCTATGACAACCTTTTAACAGGGGATTCAGCAGCCTCCCCATGCTGGTTCATGTATGTATATATATACCTATATATATATATATATATATATATATATATATACACATATAGGTATATATATACGTATACATGTATGTATTGTATAAATGATCGTGGTAAGGCCACAACTATGCGAAGTAAATGCAAGGTAAATCACAAGAGAACACATATGTGAATTAATGTAGACTTTTCTGTATTCAATATTTCGAGGTTATGACCCCATTTTCAAGAAATTGACAATGCTGCCGATGTGGGGACATTCGGCAACATACAGACACACACACATATATCTATCTATATATATATATATATATATATAATATATATATATATATATATATTATATATATATATACACATATAATTTATCGACTGCTATTTGCAGTAAACATTGGTGACTTGAATCACTTGTATCACTACTCTATCTCTCTCTCTAAATATAAGGTATAAGTTAGAGGTGTTTAAACCCTCTGAAGGATAGATGTATCCAGAGGCACTCCTAGTAATAACTTCAATATGTATCGTCCTTATTATAAGGTATACAGCAGCAGGCAATTTAAAGGTAAACCGTAGTTTAATGTATATATTGCCAATAAGAAAATGGAGGATAAGTAACAATGAGAAGTGGGTCTTTGGTGTTAAAAAGCCATTATTTAATTACTTAAGAAAGATCTTTCTTAACGAATTAAATAATGGGTTTTTAGCATCAAATACCCACCTCTCATTGTTATTTATTCCTACATCTTCATATATATATATATATATATATATATATATATGAGTGTATTTTACCTTGTTAACAATTAACACGGATAAATGAATGAATAGTTACCAGGGCAGCAAAAATCTCACAAGTAAAGATGTTGTATTGACAAGTTTCGTTTTTTCACTTTCCCGAAGAGAAGATTGCATTGTTTATACCTTTTATTCTTTTGAATAAGTATCAGTGGAATTTTTGAAACATATGTAGAAAGTAAAAATACTTGTTTAAACCTGCGTTAACTCCATTTTTTATTCATATATATATATATATATATATATATATATATATATATATGCATAATGTGGGCATAGATGATTGTGTATATGCCGTAGTATATGTAGGAAACGTCTTTCCACCGCTGTATATCTTTCAGTGTCATCATTATACGATCTCCATGTTACTGCAGTAAAATTCTTCCAGCCTGTTTCCGCATCGATATGTGTTGTACAACAGAGGCTGATAATTGTATTAAGAGAGGCGGAAAATTGGTTTGTAACGAAAAAATATGGGTGGAGGCTCTATAAATAACTATACATATATGCATGTATATATGTACTCACATTTGTTTACATGTGTGTGTGTACACGCAATATATATATATATATATATATATATATGTATCTATGTATATATCGGTCTAATTATCTCTCTCTCTCTCTATATATATATATATATATATATATATATATATCTATATAATATATATATATACATATATATATATATATATATACTATATATATATATATATAACATATATTATATATACTATATATATGTATATATATATATACATATATATATACATACATATATATATATATATATGTGTGCATGTATATATAAATAATATGTATAAATGCATCTATACGATGGGCTTCTTACAGTTTTCGTTTGTCTACCAAATCCACTCACAAGGCTTTGGTTAGCTCACGGTTATAATTGAAGACGCTCGCCCAAGTTGCCACGCTGTGGGTCTGAACCCAGAACTATGTTGTTGGGAGGGAAACTTCTTAAAACACAACCGCATACATATATATGTAAACATATATGTCTACACACACACTAATACGCACACAAAAATAAACATACTATATATATATATATAGATATATATATATGTGTGTGTGTGTGTGTGTGTGTGTGTGTTGTATAAGTATATATATATATATATATATATATATATATACACTAATATTTATCGCCAAGTTGACATGACAGACCAGAGAAATTGGACGAATCCTGGCGTTGATTAGCTCCGACAGGCCATCGCCTCTAGCTAGCTGTGTGACACACAAATCTGTGTCCATTACAACCCTGTTCGATTTTGCACTTGTAGTGCCGTTAGCGATAAATGGTGGTGGTGATGTTGGTGGTGAAGACGATTCTGCTGCTAAAGTTGATAGTAGTTTTGGTAGCTGTAATGCTAATGACACTTTAGATAAAAGAGGAATTCTTGCAGAAAGGCAAGAAGATGGAGAGAGAGAGAGAGAGAGAGAGAGAAAGAGAAGGAGAGAGAAAGACAGATGTGTTTACTTAACGTTGACCTGTTTTTGTGAGAAAATGGCTGTTCTATGATTGTCTTCTCGCTGTACAAATCTGTGTTATAAATGCGTCTACAAAAGATTTCTGGGGTGTGTATATGTGTGCGTAGAACATCTATACTGTGTGTGTGTGTGTGTGTGTGTGTGAGTGTGTCTGGCGACGTATGTTCTCAGCCAGGTTGTGTATTTCTATGTATGTTTGGTTGTGTCTGTTGCATGTACGTGCTTTTGTGTGTAGGTTACTTGTGTTTTCCTATGTGTATGCGTTTGAGTATGTACCTGTGTATTTGTGTGTGTGTGTGAGAGTGGGAACGAGAGAAAAAGAGAGAGAGTCTCTCTGCTTTGCTTGTGTGTGCGTGTCTGGTGCATATTTTGTGTTCTCAGACTTGAGCTTGCCTGCGTGTTGCATAAATACTTATGCACGTGTATGTATGTTGTTTTTATGTTCGCACGTGACTGCTAGAAATGTATGTTCGCTTTTAGGTGTGCGTGTATATTCGAATTGAATGTGTGCATATATATATGTCTGTGTATTGTATATGTCAGTGTGTGTTACAAATGTACAAATGTGTGCTAATGTTTGAGTGTCACTATGCACACCACAAGACACCCTCACACACAAACACACACACTATATATATATATATATATATATATATATATATATAATATATGGATGCTTCCATTGTATATTTGAGCTGTGATCTGGTGAGGAAATCATATTACGTATTTATTTGTATATGCGTTTCTATAGGTGTGTATGTACATGTAGTACGTGTGTATACAAATGTGTGTGTACGTGTGTGTGTGTGTGTGGTTGTACTCTTAATTTTACCTGGCTTCCGCACTGTTACATATTCTTTTTTTTACTGTGGACTGTTTTGTTTTTTCTTCCACATTTTCTTTTCTTTTTAACTTTATTCCGTTTTCATTTTCTCTATTGATTAATTTTTCCCAGTTTTTTAAATTTCATTATGTTTTATTTGTTTCTGTTTGTTTGTTTACTTGAGGTCGAGTTTACTTTTGATACAAGAATTATGAATATCAGGTGGGAATTAAACGGGTGAAGAGATAAAATTATTTAGAAATCAGCTTAAAAAAATGAATAAAGATATTTCTCGGTCTTTTTTTTTATGTTGTTAAATGTTGATGGCTTCGACTACTTTTAATATTTCAAATATTCAAGTCGGTGAACTGGCATAATCGTTAGCACGCCGGATACAATGTATAGCAGCATTTGATCCGTGTTTACATTTTAAGTAAATTCAGTTGAAGTCGACTTTGCCTTTCATCATTTTGGGGTCGATAAATTAAGTACCAGTTGAATAGTGACGTTGATGTAATCAACCGTCATCTTTCTTCGAAATAGCTGGCATTGCGCCGAAGCCTTAAATCAATATTTGGAATGCTTAATACAAGGAGTTGGCAGAACCGTTAGCACGTCGGACAAAATGCTTAGCGGCAATTCAGCAAATAATAGCGTCTTATAAGCTTAAAGCTTATAAGTCATCACCGTGTAATGATTAAAGAAAATACTCTAATAACGGAGCATATAAGCCCTCGACAGGAAAAAAGCAGGTTTTCCCGTATGCATGGGACTCGAACCCACACCTTTTTTGTTTTCGCGACAAGAATGCCACGATTAAAGTCGACGCTGCTTAAGAAAATCCTTCGCAGTAAAATCACTTGAAAATTCGTTTACATAAAAAAACAACTATGAACTAATTATAGTTCCTAAATCAGAGAGAATTAAGTTGTATGCAAGTGTAATAGTAGCATTCTTGGCCTGAAAACAAAGAGGTCTGGGTTCGAATCCCTTGCGTAAGGGAAAACCGACTTTTTTCCGTCGAGGTCTTATATAGCCCATTATTAGACTATTTTCTCAAGTCATTGCGCCGTGACACCACTCAGTTCGCTTCCAAACCAGCCGAATGGATTGACCCTGAAGAAGCTGCACAGAAAGTCGTGCCAATTTGTATCAACACTAATCTGTGTATCTGAAACACGTGTAGGATATAAATATGTAGGAGATGATAATATGCTTTATCACCGTGACTGAACAGGCTATCAGATGTTGCTACACATCGCTGGTCACAATGCGCTTCGCATTGTTTTTTTTTAGCCTTCAAATGACGCCACCCCGCTGGCTAAGCGGGCCAACAGAAGAAAGAGTGAGAGAAAGTTGTGGCGAAAGAGTACAGCAGGGATCGCCCCCCCCCCTGCAGGAGCCTCGTGGAGCATTAGGTGTTTTCGCTCAATAAACACTCACAACACCCGGTCTGGGAATAGAAACCGCGATCCTACGACCGCGAGTCCGCTGCCCAAACCACTAGGCCATTGCGCCTCCATAATATGCTTTATATCATTGTAAAATATGAGAAAATAAATTTTGAGTATGTGCAAGTTTCCGTGTTCTCTATCGTTCTAATTATTGCTAGTATACACTCCAGATTATATTACCGTTCAGTGAAGCGAACACTGAACACCCACCGAGGAAGTTACAGAGTGACTGACAGCTAATACTTGTCATAGACGTTAAATACTGATCGATGTGGCTAGCCGTAACCTGGAACTTAATTGAGAGCCACCACAGTATCAGTCCGAATGGTATATCCCACAAAATCTCTATCTCTCTCGTGCACACACACATACATACACACACACATACACACATACACACATACATACAAGGATATGGGTATAACCCAGGCGATTACCCCATAGGCATTTCATGGATAAACAACGTGTGTATCGTAGTGTTGCAAACTACCGAAGGAAGCTTAGTTGTATTTCGTTAATTACTCAAGGAGTACAGCACCAATTCAAGATACAAATCCAGTAGCCATGCCATAATCCTCATAGAGCAAAAATTAATAATTTTAATTGAGGTAAAGGGAACGCAAAGCAATGTTACGTATGTCTCCGTGAACCAACGTTTTTTTATTTCATAATAAAATACAAGTTATACATTTCAGGTAACAAAATTCGCGTTCATTCACATTGTCAAACATTTTTACATGATTCACAGTCAGCTTATGAAATACAACCTCGGGATATACTTTCCACTGTAATATGCCCTTGTCAACAAGATACAACTAACCCCCAAATACACGTAAGTCTTTATTCTATCATCTACCGAGAATGTAATCTATCACGTTAATCAAAATGAAAGTAAAATCTGTTAAATTCCACCAACGGTTCAAACTTTGTCCCGTACATCAACAGTTCAAGCAGTGGGACGTTTTGTTTGGCGACATTTCTTCATTCACAGGCAAACACTATACAGGGTCGAAGGCGATTATAACACCGTTAAAACAAATAAGGAGTGAGGAGATATACATCAACCACCAACTCATTTCGTACACCAACTGCTTCACCTCCTCCTCCTCCAACAGCTTTTTTCTCTGCCCCTTCTCTCTAGGCCTGCTTTATTAAAAGGGGTTCGTCAACAGAAGCGACAGTAATATTGATTTGACTTCACGTTTATTATATTAATATATATATGTGTGTGAGTGAATGTATGTATGTATGTATGAATTAAGTGAATAAAAGTGAATCAAATATATATATATATAATATTGATTTGATTTCACGTTTATTATATATGTGTGTGAGTAAATGTATGTATATATGTATGAAATAATTGAATAAAAGTGAATCATATATATATATACACATACACACACACATATATATACAATATATATATATATGTATATATATAAATATACACAAACATACAAATATAAATGTATGTATGCATGTATGTACCACTCTCTGAATAAATGTATGCTTGTGTGTGTGTGTGTGTGTGTGTGTGTGTGTGTGTGTGTGTGTGTGCATATAAAATTAGAAAGAAAGAAAAAACAAACAAAGACGTTGTTGGCTGAGATGAAGCAGTGAAGTGTTTATAATTTAAATATGTCTTGAAAAATGCGTAAATCTGTTGTGTGTTATTGCGAAAATAACATGATCTCGTTGTGATAAGAACGAAGATAATAAAATATGCAATCAGCACAAGAGAAAAATGAATATTTTTAGCAAACAATAGGGATTAAAGATTATTTGTTCAGACTATAATTCCTGTTTTATTTTCATGCAAAGAATAGAAAAAAATATTTTTGTTTTATTGTGATTTTCTTCCAATTGCTGATCAACACAATATCATCTTCAGATTATTTGCCAAACATAAATTTTATTAAATTCATATCAAATTTTGCAATATTTTTAAAGGAAGAAAACCAAATATGTTTTATACTTTTTAAAGATTTACTGACACGCCAATAGTAAATTGTACAATTACAACAACTATTAATAATAATAATAATAATAATAATAATAATAATAATAATAATAATTTCATGATTCAGTGCAGCCATGAGATAGAGAATAGGAAGCCAGACATAGAAAACATGACAGAGAATAGGAAGCCGGAAAGAGAAGAAACTATGCTGGATTATAGATATAGCACGCCCAGCTGACAACGATAAGGAAGAAAGGAAGAACAAAAGTCGAGAGATATGACAGGTTAGCTTGGGAAGTTAAGCTGTTGCGGTCGATGAAAAAGGTGGTAGTAATACCAATAGTAGTCGGAGCCCTGGGAACAGTGAGCAAAAATCTCGAGAAGTACGTGGAACAAATAGGGGCTGCAATAAGAGTGGAGCACTTGCAGAAAACAGCACTGCTTGGAACCACTCAAATACTCTGGAAGGTGCTCGAAAAATAAGAGGTGTTACCTTAGTTCACTGGTAGTGAACAGCTGACACCGTAGTAAATCTCCAGCGTTAGAAGCTGAGCAAAAGCAATACTACTACTACTACTACTACTACTACTACTACTACTAATAATATAATAATGACGATAATGATGATAATAATAATAATGATAATAATAATAATATTTTCGACTATAGGCAAAATGCCTGAAATTTTAGGGAAAGGGTTAAGTCAATTAAATTGACCCAAGTATTCAACTGGTACTTAACCCATCAATCTTGACTGGATGAAAGGCAAAGCCGACCTCGGCGGAATTTGAACTCACAGTTTAAGCACGGACGAAATGCTGCTTAGCATTTTGCCCTTGCGTACTAACGAGTCTACCACCTCGCCGCCTTAACAATAATAAATATAAAAATAATGATAATTCTTTCTTTATTGGCCACAAGGGCTGAACACGAAAACATATAGGAAAGTACAAAACACGGGACAAGTGGGTTTTAAATTAGAAAAGGTGTAAACAATAAAAAACAAAAACAGTTAACAACAAAGTCTAACAAAATTGCCCCAAAATGGAGGAGTTCCACACAAGGACAACCAGGGCACTCCACACATCCGGCCACCCCGACATCCAAGGGAACGCCAGCTATGCACCCCTCTTCCCCTCAACTGCTCCGGCTTACAGATGAATATTCAGAATACGAACGTTCACACGAGTCATTTTTGCAACATAATAATAATTAAGGAGACTCTGGAGATGTCGCATCCTCAGCACATATCTCCGCATCATTAACCACGCAATGCCCAGTCCTCCACTCAGCCGTTGTTCACAGTAGATGGACTGCCTGACGAGCAAAACATGTCCCTGTCGTAGATAGTAGAAGTGCAAGCGCTCCAACTTTATCGGGCACGAAGTGGGGCAAGGGACGACTGTCAAGTGGTGATAGATGACAGAAGCAATGTATGCATTAGCTACCTCCGGCCGATCCTTCAGGGACAGCTTCCTCTCTTTTCATAGCTGGCTGAGATTTGCTTTCCTGATCGTCACCTCCCAGTTCTTGTCCACCTAGAAGTCTGGACCAAACCAGACCCCGAGTAATTTAACCGGTCATTCCGTCTAGCGCCCTTCAGGTGCCGAGCAGTAAAAGAGGGAACGGGGAGGAAATCTTCAGCAGTCACTAGACATGTGAGAGGGACTGTTTTTTCTTAAATCTTTCAAGACGGGCTCCTCCATCTTGTCCAATAATCTTGTCCAAATTATTTCGGGTGTAGGGGCGAATATAGCCCAGCGAAGGGCCAAACAGACACCGAAATTCCGTGGCAGGTTCCAGGTGTTTCTATTAACAACTTCGAACAGAATGTAAACCGAAAAGACGACACCAAACGGGTGTAAAATGTTTTCAAAAGGACTTAATTGGAGCGTTCGAAAACACATCCGATGTAGTTTGCAGCAAAAATAATAATGATAATAATAATAATAATAAGAGGAAGAAAGAGAGGAAGAATACATTTATACACACACACACATATTTACACAGTAGAGAGACAGATAAACACAAGTACACATATTTAGGTATATATATATATATATATATATATATATGTATATATACATATATATGTATACACACATATATATGTATACACACATATATATATATATATTATATATACACACGCATATATGTTTATATTTATAAATATATATATATATATGTGTGTGTGTATACATATACATATATATATATATATATACATACCCAAACACTCATATACGAAAGCATATTTATACAGATACACAGATGTACACATATGTATATACGTGTATATATACATACATATATACATGTATATACGCACACACACACACGTATATATATATATATATATATGTGTGTGTGTGTGTGTGTGTGTGTGTGTATAATGTTTATGCATATTTGAAGATCTTATTTATTTTTCTGTAATTCAATTTCGCGTTGCCTCATTTTGTCATTAGGTTATGCAATGAATCTTGATAAACAGAGTAGAAATTATATACACACCCTTTGATAAATAAGGGAGATGATTAGCTGTGGCATCGTTAGGAATTTTATCATGCAGGTTTTAACAAACAATGACACAAACGTACATATTATATACACACATGTTCATAATTATTCAATAACAAGTACATATATGAATGTATACATACATAGGCGTGTGTGTGCGTGTATTAGATGTATATATGTATATGTTTATATATATATATATATCTATATCTATATATATATAATATATATATATATATCTATATCTATCTATCTATATATATATATATATAATATATATACACTTCTATACACACATAGAGAGGGAAAGAGAGATAAATAGATCGAGAGATAGATAGGAGAGATAAATGGAGAGATACGTACATACATAGAAAGATGAGAGGAAGGATAGATAGATAGATAGATAGATAGATAGACAAAAAATAGATAGCCAAACAGATAGACGGGCAGATAGATAATGAATAGATATATAAATCGAGAGATAGAGAGAGAGAAAAGGAGAGAGAGAGAGAGAGAGTAAGAGATAGCTAGACAAATAAAAGTCGTTTATCTTTTATTTGAGTCAGTCATTAGACTGCTGCCATCCTGGGGCACCGCATTGCAGAATTGTAGTCGAATGTATCGAACATAATCCTTGTGATTTCTTTCTGATACACAATGCGCTTGCAGATAGTCTTCCCGTCTCCCATATTCGCTCAGAATGCTTTGGACGCCTCGGGGTTCGAGTAAGAGTCACTTGCATCAAATGTCGTGTAAGATTGAACTTCCTGCTACGTGGTTTCAATGCGAACATAATGTTAGAATATAGGACATTTTGCAGCGCTTTATGCTCTGTGCGTAAGTATAAAATAGCTCTAGGTACATGTCCGTTGGGTGAGAGACAAACTGCGATTAAAACAATACCATGTTAGTTGTAAACGTATAATGTGCTAGATTAGCCATCTAGTTATAAATACATAATGTCTTTTCCAAACGATGGGATGTTCACAGCTGGAATGTCTTTATTAATAAGACTGCCGGAAGAGCACTTAGCTGGATCGCAAGAACACGAATAACAACGATGACTTGGCATGAAACAGTGATGTATATGTCTCTGTGTGTATTTATCTATTTATTTTGTGTGTGTGTGTGTGTGTGTCTGTATATATATATATATATATTATATATATATATATATATATATATATATATGTATGTATAAATTAGGAAAAAACCACCTTTTATCAATTCAATAATGAAAAATTAAATTATACCATTTAGAATAATTACATCTTATAGAAAGATTAAATATAAGATAAAACATATAGTTGTGATTAAGTAATGTGCAAAAAAAAAAACGTATATATTTGGTAGAATAATTGAATTGATAAAAGGTGTATTTTTCTAATTTATATATATATATATTATATTTTGTGAAATTTGATTTAGTATTACTAAATTGAATTTTTCCCTGTAAGTTTGGAATAATATTCCCTCATATTATATATATATATATATACATATATATATCTTTCCTCTCCTTCTTCTTAGTTAATTCTTCCTGAAACCTTGGACAACGTAGTTTGTTGAAGATGCACAAAACCATCAGATGGACTCAACGAAGTTGGCTGTGATCATATCTTAGATCGGCCCCGGACTTGGATTAAAGAACACCGGTAACAATAGTGGGGATGTTAGTTTCCTATGTAGGCACAACATTTGTTAGAAATGCAACAGCTTCAATTATTTGTTTACCTTCTAAAGCTAGAAGAAGTACACCTGTGGCAAGGTAGATCTAGATCTGCCAAAAGTTCAAGGCATGATGATCATGACTGGATTGCCTTGACTGTAGATATCTTCAACGAGGCCTGATTGGAGGCTATACAACAACGTGTACAATAACACTTTATTTAATACAATGGAGGTTTTTCAGGCAGAATAAAACTGCAGATCAAGCAAGAGGCTATTTTAGTAAGAAAACACACTAGTATAGGAATATAGGGTTTTGGGGGTCCTCACACACTCCCAGCTGCGGGTGAGGCCTCGAAACAGAGAGAGAGAGAGAGAGAGAGAGAGAGAGAGAGAGAGAGAGAGAGAGAGAGAGAGAGAGAGAGAGAGAGACTTAAATACATTTTTGCATATAAACTTGTACAGATATATACACGTTGATACTTTCACACACACACAAAAATACAGAAGCACTTTCAAATATACACACAAATAATACACTAACAAACGAACCAATGAAGAGAAGCTCAGGTATATATACACACCATACATGAAGGAAGAAGTTCAGACATACATAATCACACGCACACAAGTACAAACATATGCAAGCACATACATTCTCATGAAGAAATTCAAAGAACCACAAACTGTATTTGATTCAGACCCGGCATTTTTAACACCCAAGCCCACTTTATCTTCAATTTAACGAGATCGATAACATTATATCAGATGAAGAGCTGAGATCGATATAACACACACACACACACACATTATTACAGCCATGCCCCAACATGACCGTAGTCCAATAACTACAAATCACCCATATATATATATATATATATATGATTAGGACTAAATTATTTTGAAGACGTGAAGGAGCAATATTTTATAAAATTTCATTTTATAAAACCACCTTTCTTAAAAGCCTATAATTTGATAGTCTGTAATGGAAGCGGCTCGGCACTAATAATAATAATAATAATAAATATTAATGATTATTATTATTATTATTGCTATTTTTTCTTTAGTAATTGATGAAATATTTTTCGAATTTTTCTTTTTTATAGTTTTAAAATTTTTTTAAAATGTTGCCCATAATTCCCTGTCTCTATAATTTCCTATTTTATTTCTGCTTCGAAATTTCCTTTCTACACCATTCGTCTCCATTTCCATAAATACCGCAAATTTCCATGTTAAATACCATGTTTTTCGTTTGTGGTTCTTGTTTTTCATTACTTTAACATTTTATATGACTATTGCTGATGCTACTACGACTACTACTGCAGCTGCTACGATTACCACTACTACCGTGACTACTACAGCCACCACCACTACTACTACTGCTACCACCTCCATTTCAACCACTACCACTACTACAATCATCATCATTATAATAGAAATTTCTAATTCATTCCTGACCTTACATTTTTTCAGAATTTTAAATAAAAACCATGGCAACGATAATATTTTCAAATAGATCGAACGCCAAGACCGAATTTTAAATTAAATTTTCTAATATAGTTTGATTTTATGTACATGCATAATTTTAGTGGT
Organism: Octopus sinensis; assembly: GCF_006345805.1. NCBI lineage: Eukaryota > Metazoa > Mollusca > Cephalopoda > Octopoda > Octopodidae > Octopus > Octopus sinensis. The sequence goes on from NC_043024.1 coordinate 13,031,299, forward strand.
TTTTGTCTTTTCGAATTGTCATTTTTTTTTCTTAATTCTCATTCAAAAATTTCCTTTCAAAACAGAAACGATTTAAAAGTCCTTGAAGAAAAAAAAAAGTCCGCACACTAATGTTATTTAAGTAATTACTTTTAATTTTAAAGAAAAAGAATTAAGATGTAGTTTTTATATTTATTTTCATTCCTTTGTTGTTGATGTTATTTTAGTGATTAGCTTCGTTATTAATTATTTTTTGAAGTTTTATAGGAAACAACAGCAATTTACGTCGTCAGACTTAAAAGATGTTCAAGCTATCTCCCCCTACTTGCTCTTCTTAGTTGAAGGAGTCAAAACAGGAGCAGCTGTTTGAAGGTGAACATCAGATGGGCCGCAGACCGCATTTCAGTTACTGAGAAGTTTGCTAGCAGCCAAGAATCTCTTCTTAAAACGTTTTCGAATTTGCTATATTTGTAGGACTTTTTGCAGGTTTTGGTTACCTGAAAGTGTTTTATGCTGTAATGTGATTGCTTTTCATTTATGTACACTGATGTAAGTAGGGGATACAAACGGTTACATTTATCTGTAAGCTTAATATATGTTCCTGGCAATGGGCGAAAGTAAACAAATGAAAATTGGCTCATTACAAAATGAAGTCTCTGATACAGACACTCGATTGGAATACAACAGCAGAAAAATAAGGCAAACGCTTGCTTCTCACCTTATGGCCACAAAATACTCCATTCTGTACATACAATAATAAAAACCATGAGCTGTTTAAAACGTTTCTGTAAGACTCTAAGCCGAAACATTGCTACCACACCTAGAATGATCAGTCTTCTAATGATACGTTTACGGTGGAATAAACAATGAAGATCACGTAGCTGATAAATGTACTGCCACTCACAAACACACACCAGTTTCTGGTCCCAAGCTGGGTTGCTTCTTCGCACTGTCTTTCAGTGCCTTCTACTACTTCAAGATGGCTTGTCACGTGCCACCACTATACATGCACACATAATTCTTATTTTCCCCTCCTTCTTTACCTCTCCAATATTGTGCCTTCAGCTGATACCACACTAATCAACTAAATCTAGAGCCACTTTGCTTCAACCCTTCAGTCCCTATAGAAAAAGACGGTCGGCGACTATTCTCCACTCTTATCGAATCTGGACTGTTTTAAGTGCAGGAATATGGGCCAGTCGTTCATTAAATTGTGGGTAGTTTTTTTCTCACCCAGGTTCTGATTGTTTTGTATTGTCATCAATGTTTCCATAACTTTGCATTTTTACAATAGGGGTGTTCACGCTACGAAAATCCATTTTCACATCTGGAAAGAGATACTCCAAAATCGTTTGGCGACAATCCTCCGAAGTGTTTACGTGGAAAACCATATCCGAAGCTTGTACTCCGTTAGCAGGGCGCTCAATATCATTGCGGCATACAGGCCATTGCATCTCAACATGAACAGGGCCCTGTGATAGTCACATTAACATCTACCACAAATATATTTTCTCCAGTATTCCGACTCCATTGAAATCCCTCCTTGAACACGTTCCTCCAATGACCGTGGGCCTAAGACTATTCGTAAGGACCTTTAGATATGGTGACTCACTGTATTTGGAGGACCTTAGGGAGAGGGATACAAACAATTTCTTCAAATCGAAATAATAATACAGAAACCTCAATTGCTTGAAAAGATACATAGAAAACAAGGCACAAAAAATAATGTAGGGATCTGGATAAAAACGAGTGAAATATTATTGACATGAAGTTAAACAACAACAAAACTAAGTAGAAAGTATCTTGGTTGTTGGAAGCAGAGGATAGAAACATCAGGACATGCACACGGTCACTCGGACAGCCATTGTGACTAGCTACGCTGATAATACAAAGTCATCACAGGCAAAAAAATTATCGACGTTGCAATCTTCAACGGGACTTGAATTCGATATTCAAGTGAACCGAATGATACAACATTCGGTTTAATGTTGGAAAATTTCAAGCACTGCACTATCAAAGCACAAATGTACTACAGCCTGCATATACAAGACTCGAATGTACTGCAATCCCAGAGTCACAAGTTGAGAAAGACTTAAGGGTCAGTATGTGCAATGATGCATCAATTTATATACACATCATCAAGATGGCAGAAAAGTGAAAACAACTGGCAGGATGGATACTAAAGGCCTCCAAGTCAAGAGACCAAGAAACTATGTTGGCCCTATGGAGAACATTTGTTCTTAGCCGCCTGGACAACTGCTCCCAGTTATGGTCACCTCATAGTACCAAAGTAACAGCGGAGCTTGAAGCAGTCCAACACCACTAAACTAAAAAGATTGAAACAGTGCAATGGATGAGCTATAGGGATATGCTGAGAAAACTGCAAATTTATTCCCTGGAACGAAGGCGTTACAGATATGTAATAATGTATATATGAAAAACTCTAGAAGGGCTAGTATCTAATTTCGGCATTGAGTGTTATACAAATGCTAGAACTGGCTGCCATTGTATTGTACCAAAGGTACCATCTACTCCGTCTAGATTCAGGACCAGGTACTACAATAACCCAGGGTTCAAAAGCCCACAACTCTCCAATGCCCTGTCGGAATGAAAGCGATACACCTTTTGTCGTATCCCCTGATAATTTGGGATTCAATGTTGTTGTCCATCATTTGTTTCACCAGAAGGCGTGTTTCATTGCATAGTGTGGGTGCGTTTAGGTTGCGTATGAGGATGACAGGGAAATCGAGTTTTGAGTGAAGTTCATAGAGGAGCTTGGGAGTTGAGAAACTCTGTTGGAAATTGTGTAACCTGATCGTGTGTATGTGTGTGTGTGTGTGTGTGTGCCCGTGTTTGCGTATAATAAATCCCATTTTCCAGAGTGCTGTTACACGTTGCTGGTTAATTCGACACAATTCCAGTCCACGCATGCTCCATAATATCTCGTTGTGAGTAGCGACCGACGACATGGTTGCTGAGTGCAATGTTCTGAAGCCCAGCTTCTGAGTATTATCTAGCTATTTCTGGACTCCCGATTTCCTTCCATTTTCTCGTACACCTTTTCTTAATATCTTTTCTAAACAACTTACTATTCTGCATATTCTAACACACACACACACTCGCTTTATTTCGTTCGATCTTGTATAAAATTCTTTTAACTTATTCTTTCTATCATTTCAATTTTCTTTCACATCCTTTTATCTCATATTTTTATTCCTTTCCTACTCTCATTGTATTTCTCTCCCTTGGTAATACATATCTACATACATACATCCATATACATATATTCACGATGTCACTATTTCTATCCTTTTACCAGCTTCCCTTTTTTTTGGGGGGGGTCTCCACTGCCTTTCTCTCTCTCTAATATATTTATCTGTCTTCCTAACCTTCTCACTGTCATATTATCCGCCTTTGTGTCTCCCATTTTCTCTCTCTCTCTCTGTCCCTCATTCCTCTCCCTCGTGTAAATCTAATTTTCCATCGATCACCCATAATGTTGCATAAAAGAACAAAAGAAAAAAATAAACATCGAGGGAAAAAAATTGAAACACAAGAAGCGAGGAATGATAAAGCAACAGTGAAACAAAAATGGAAGAACAGAGCAACAACAACAACAGCAACAACAACAACGGCTAGAAAAATCTTTAGAAACAAAAAAAAGCTACAAATATGAAAAATATAAAATGGCAGAATTTTAGTGAACATTGAAAAGACATTTGTAAAAATAAGAAAGGGAAAAAAATCTCGCTGAACCTTGCCTCACTTTTGCTCTCGTTTGGGACTGATTATAACATCTTCAGTTGCCGGAGGGGGGTCAATGGTTTTATTTTTATTATTTTTTTTTTTGCTTTCGTTTGGTTTATTTGTTTCTTTTTTTTTTTAATATATTTCCATCTTTATGGCGATCAGCAATCACATGTTAATATAATCAGATCAAAAACAATATTTTAACTCTTCTGTCAAATGTTCAGAATCCTCATATTGTTTTTTTTTATTCTTCCTCCAGTAATTTACATTTTACCATCATCATCATCACCACCACCACCACAATCATCAACAAAAACATCATCATCATCATCATCACCACCACAATCATCAACAAAAAAATCATCATCATCACCATCATCATCTGTATTAGTGGTTGTATTTGCCGTATGGCTTTCGCAATAGTGTTTTTTTTATGTAGTTTTCGTTCTGGCTTTTTCCTTGTGATGTTGATTGTACATGCTTTTTTCCCCCAACCGTGTTTTCTGTATAATTTTTATTTGTTTCTGGATTATTTTTGTTCCAAATTTTGTAACGGTTATATTTGCAGTTTTGCTGGGTTTGGTAATGGTTGTGTACGAATGGTTTTCGTTACAGCTGTGATTATGGTTGCTGTTTTTTATGATAGTTACGGTATCGTTTTTCATTACAACTATGGTTATGTTTTTTCAATTTATGTGAGAATTGTTTTTTTGTCTTTATGATTTTCGTTATCGTTTGCTCTTTTATCTTCTTCATTTTCGTTCATTTAATTTATTTGTTTTCTGAAATAATTTTCTTGTTTTTCATTTTTGCTCCTTTCGTTTTTGGTTCGTATGGATATTTCAAAATACGATCACACCAGCTCAATGCTACAATGCCATGGTTACTGACATTACCGTTTTGATACATATATTTGTTTATATTTATATATATTTTTTAGAATATTATTGAATTGTTAAAAATGTTGAGATAATCTGCTCTTGAGTAGAGGAAATCTGAGTGTTCGCAACATTTATTACAACAAGAATAATAACTATAAAATACAGCTACAAAAATTAGCAACAACGACATACATAACAAAAAAGAACAACAAAAAGAGTCACATTATTTAACAACTACATCAGTACGGCAGCCATAATAACAACAAGCAGAGCAAAAATTATTAACGTTCTTTATAACATCAACAATCAGAACAACAACAAAATTAATAACATTCTTCACATGAACAATCGAAAGAATAACAAAATGAACAACAATATCCACCAAGTAGAGAAAACTGGCACCAATTCTTCACAACATTACAACGATTTTATGGAAAATAACGAAAAAAGCGTAATAAACGAAATAAAAAGAAAAACTATGTCAGTTACTCAACGAAAAAATGATTGTAACGATTTACACCTCTCAGTCGCAATATAACATTCATATTTTGACAGAAAGGTTAATTAAAATGAAACATTACTAACTGTAATTAGTGGGGACTTCCAGGATTACGAAGATTGGTAGCAATGAATTATGAGAACAGTATTTTCCAAAAATATGCTGAACGCTCGAGCGTCTGACAGACCACAGTGCAGCCATGTTTTCAGCGCTTTGCGATTCGAGATCGATGTTGCTTTACATATTTCTGGGACGGATATTCAAAGTAGCTGTTATATAATGGGGTGGGGTACATTGTCTGTCTGTGTGTCTGCCTATTTCCGTCTCTCAATCGATGATTTTTGAACTCAGCAGTCTGCGTAATTGAGTTCCTACTGCATTCACTTGTCCCCTTTTGATGGATTTCTGAAAAAACCATTCGATTAGGGACGAAATGAATTTAGAAACTTAAGCAAGAACGCTGAATGCTACAGATATAAACTTCACTGATTAGGCAATTAGACAGCTACAATTATAAGTATAATTATATTAGATTATAATTGTTTCTAATTTTGTGACAAGGCCAGCAATTTTAGGCAAAGTTGAGCTAAGCAAGATTTGAGCTCACAACATAAAGGTCCTTGAAAAACACTTGATCATTTAGTCCAGCGTTCTAATGAGTCTAACTATTCTTTGCCTCAGTGATATATCATGTGACCACGCGATGATAGACCAGACTATAGGATGCTGTTATACAGTGTTGGTCACAATCGTTTTATCTTTCGAATGATGCACCCGACTAGCTACAGGAAGTAGCTACAATGATACACAATAAAAAAAAATTCTAATTTTGGAATACAGAAACAAATTTGAGGGAAAAGTGGAATGAAGGATATGCAATTTTAACAACCCTGATAGGATGAAATGCAATTGTAACCTTTGGAGAATTTTAACTCAGAATTTAAACTGTCAGAAGAAATCCGCTGACTATTTCGTTCTGTGCGCTAATGGTTCTGAGAAAACAATAGACCGTGCAAGATGTTGATGCTATCAACCAAATCTTGAGCCATACATTATTTTTCGAGAGTCCAACAGTGGTTCTAAATAAGGGGGATATTAACAAAAATGAGGACCCAATTTCGCTGCATGCTATAAAAGGTAGATTAACTCTCAAATACTTCTACCCACTGTGATTCTCCATTGGCGGAATATTAGGGAAACAACAACAAAAGCGGGATAAACTCAATAACGCCAACCAATTAGAATTCCTTCGTAAAGAATAAAATTAATAAAAAGTAGTGTTTTTTTCGTCTCTTGAACCAATTTCCAGTTACCATTTATTAGAAAAGATCCTTTCGCTAAAACTGTTAACAGCATCTTAACTAATGTCTTTTCCAGCAGAAGGCGTCTCTGCAAAATCTATTCTTTAAGAAAACAACTAGTTCCGACACTAATTTTCTAAATGGAAGTAAAATGAATTACCAGAAGGCAAAGGAATAAGAGGCTCATTTTAGACATCGCCATTCCATTACTTTACAATAAAGGTTTGCAACACGTTCGATGGAAGACAATAAGTACAGGGGAAAGAAAATCCTCAAAATTAGGAGACAAAAAAAGATTACTTAGGAACGGTTTTAAATACGTTCAACTGTAGCGTATACAAACATTTGTTTCTGTATTGTGTCATACGCTGTGTTAAATTATATATATGCTGGTTTCTTTGTCCTGTTTTTATTCTTTATGTGTACTGTATTTTTATTTGTATTGCTTTTACGTCCTGTTCTTGTCACTGTTTTTCTTTTTTTACCCCTCTGCAAAAGAATTTCATTTAATTCATTTTGCAGGAAGGACTACTTTGGACGGATGGTGTTCTGCCCTTACCTTCGAAACTCGCATTGAGTAGAACCAGGGGCAGCTGATGAAGGGGAATATTCCTTGTATTGTTTGTCTTGTACTCTGTTTTTTCGTTGTTAAAAAAAATCCGTTTCCTTGTTTGTTTTTATGTTTCCGTTTCTCGTTGTCTTCTACATTTATTTGTGCTGTCCTGTACTCATATATATATGCATATATATATACATATAGATGTAGGTATGTACATATCTGTATGTCTGTATGCATTGTTTTATTTGTTAAATTATTATATATATATATATTATATATATATATATATATATATATATATATATATAATATATATATATATATAAAAATAGATAGGTAGATATAGATATTGAAAAATATGCAAAAGATAGCTCTGTAGGTATGTACGCATGTGTATTTATCGGAATCGATGTGCGTATGAATATATGTTTGTGCGTAAGTATATACAGGCGTGTGGATGTCTAACCTACTTGTAATAATCTATGTCGCCATGAAAGGGTGTTATAGAAATCATTATACGACTTGGCACGCTACAATGTATCACTGTTTCTCTTTTTCTTCGCATCAAACCTCGATAAAATCATTCATTTTGTAAGTAACACGTACGAGTTTGATTTAATATAAAGAATGTTATTAGAAAGTCGGCCATATTTTATGGGTTCGTCTCTCACTTTTTCTCCCTCTCTCTCTTCTTCCATACTTAATAATAGAGATATAAATATCACACAAAAATCGCATATAATTTGAGCTGCCTATTTTATATTCTCGAGACGTCTGCAGCACTACAGTGTTCAGGAAAGTTCGATGCTGCATTTTAAACGGGAAAATATTTCATTGAGAGACGTCATTTAATTTTCTCCATCAGAAAAGTGAATGTTGTGCCATGTTATTAGTAAAAGAACTAAGAACAGCCGCTGCTCGCTTCCAGCCTTCCTTTTAACGCCTCTCTCTCTTCGTTCCTCCTTCTCTTTCTCTCTCTTCGTCCTTCCCTCTCTCACTCTTCATCCATCCTTCTCTCTCTCTCTTCGTCTTTCCTTCTCTCTCTATTTGTCCCTCTCTCTCTCACTCTTCGACTCTCATTCTCTCACTTCGTCCCTCCCTCTCTCATTCTTCGTCTCTCATTCTCTCTCACTCTTCGTATCTCCTTCTCTTTCTCTTCATCCCTCCCTCTCTCACTTTTTGTCTCTTCTCTCACTCTTCGTCCCTCCCTCTCTCAGTCTTCGTCCCTCCCTCTCACTCTTCATCCTTCCCTCTCTCACTGTCTCTCTCTCTTTCTTTCTGTCTTCCACTCTTTTTCTCTGCACACACACACACACTATATACATATTCACACACACACACGTACTATATACATATTCACACACACACTCTGCCTGCCTGCCTACCTACCTACCTACCTACCTACCTTCCTACCTGTCCGTCCTAATAATCCAACTGCCCACCTATTCGTCTCTCTTATTGTCTCCCTATTTTGCTATCCACCCACCTACTCAACCACCAAACCGCCACCCTACCATCCACCACCATCCACCTAAGCAGCTCTCTTTCTCTCGTACATCTCTCTCGCGGTATTGTTGATCTTGCCACAATGTAGATGTCATAATCAGATTGTATCGTCAAAGAAAGCTTGTTTGCCATAAGCTCGGTGCATTTTTGGATACGGAGCCTAATGCACAGCAAAGGTGAGCGTCGGTAAGCTCCTTGGTGCGGAGGTCAGATATTCCTGATCAACGGCTGAATCGCATGGAAAGGAAATGGAAAAGATAAGGAAAGTAAAGGTGACGGGGGTGGGGGAGAAATTAGAAAAATATTATAGGGTAGCTAGGAAGAAGAAGAAGACGAGGAAGAGGAAGAAGAAGAGGAAGAATAAGAAGAAGAAGAGGAAGGAGACGAAGAAGAAGAGGAAGGAGACGAAGAAGAAGAAGAAGAAGAAGAAGAAGAGGAAGGAGAAGAAGGAGACGAGGAAGAAGAAGAAGAAGAAGGAGAAGAAGGAGAAGAAGAAGAAGGAGAAGAAGGAGAAGAAGAAGAAGAGGAAGGAGACGAAGTAGAAGAAAAAGAAGAGGAAGGAGAGAAGAAGAAGACGTATCCAGTTTGTAATAAATCTTTGGCATTTCTATCCATCATAGGTTGTGTATGTATAAATATCGAAACACACAAACGAACTCACAGACAGATGCCATCACAGAGAGAAGAAATGTAGAGAGGGAGAGGAATAGAGAGAAACAGAGAGAGAGAGAGAGAGAGAAGAGAGAGAGAGAGGGGGAATAAATAAAGACGGTGAGAGGCAGCATTGATCGCACATAAAGACGTAAAGCGGTCACGTGTCTTTTGCATGGAGACGGTCTCCATGCAGGTCTCAGATCACACTTTGGTAAATATAATGAGAACTAACTTTATGTGAGGACATTTCGAGATGACC
>NC_043024.1:13045686-13048186 GCF_006345805.1 Octopus sinensis
ATATTTATTGAGCTTTAATGGCGGTGGATTGCAAAAATCAAATTGATAGAGTGATAGATAAGAATGTTTTACTCTATTTACTTGCCTATATTTACTCTTTTTGTGTTCGAATCGCGACTAAATTACCTTTAAGTTGCCTTTCATCCTTCCAAAGTCAATAAAATAAAATACCCATCCAGCACAGTGGTCGATAATTATCGATTATATACTCCCTCTTTCCCTAAATGTCTGACTGTACCGATGTTAGGAAATATATGTATTGAGACAAGGTATGATAGAATGGTAAAAGATGTTTGCTTCCCAAACACGTACGGCGCCATCTTTGTTCAACAATTGGCAAGTATCTTAGCCTCCGATTTATTTCGTGCCAGAAACTCTATTCTTACAATAACTTTCTGAATTCTTCTCTTCCTTTTGGTTCCTTTCACTTTTGTTAATATTCACCAATTCTTTCCATTTCGTTTCCAGTTCTCTTTTCCGCAGTTTCATTCCACCTGAAATCTCCTTTCTCTTCTATCAATTTTTCATCATTTCTTCCCACGTCTCCCTCAATCATTTTCTTCCAGGTATTCCTTACACTTAGACCCAATTACCCCTTAAATGAAACATCAACAACCCCTCTCATATTAAAATAATTTAGATGGAGTATTTGGAGCTTCGATAGCCCAGTGTAGCCCATGGTGTCCTATCTGGGGTTCTGCGTAGTCTTAGTCATTAGAACGTTTAATTTTCAGTGATCTTCCAATTGATACAGAATGCATTTGGAATGCATCCCCGTCTGTGTCAGCGATGAGTGTGCATCTGTCCTATCATCGCAACTACGTGATCATTGAACGAAAGCGGAAGTGGTTGAGTAATTCGTAGACATGTATCCATAACACAATTCTCATGTAGAACCACAGTCAAATTGCATAACAAAGCTGGACCCTTGAATTTCATGTGCAATGCATTAGACGGGCAACAACTCTATCTGGTTTCAGTCGCAAAGATGGCGTTGATCAGAAGATCAACGGTAGAACACAGTAAGATCGAACCCGACGTCTTGTCATTGCGAACTCCTTAATCATTTGATCATGTGATGTGTTAAACAGAGAGTTTGATTTATAACACTTTTCCTGCAGAATCCCTCGATGGTTTAATCAGTGAAAAAATAAAACAAGAGTCTTTGCCACTGTCGCGAAACAAATACCGCAAGGTATTTGAAATAAGATAGCGATCTACCGTAGGGTACCATACAGTTTCAGTCTGTCATATTCGATACTATACTCAATATATTGGCCAAAGAGAGTGATCAGGATTGAAAATGAAACCATTCTAAGACTATTTTGTAGTCTTGGAATTTTGTAGCACTTCATCATTGTGAAGGTTCTGTCTCTGCTCATGTTTAACAGGATTTTTATGCTTATTATTTCCGTTGTAATAGGTGGGTTTAAATTTGCTTTTCGCCCCCTTTCGGTGACGATGAAGAAAGTATTAGGCTAGTGCAATGGATTTCATAAAATGTAAGACTTTAAAATCGTGCTAACTGTCCTGGATCATATGGCCAGAGTTTCTCTAGAATAACATTAGAACCGAACTGTATTTATCATCGCAATTCATTTAGCAACATCGGAAACGAGAAGCAGAAAGAAATGTGTGAGGTATGGAAGTTTTTCATATAAGCCTTACTCTGTCTCAGCTACGACGAAGAGGTTCCGAGCTGCCTTTTTAGGTTATTTTTACTGTCGTTATTGTTATTCTTGAACCCGAGATCGGTCTTCATTGGCCATACCTTACCAGAAAGGATTCTGGCAGTGTCGGTTCCATTTACTTTGCGGACAAAATATAACGAAGTGTTTATCATCATGCAAAGTGTCTCCATCCACTTTTTGAGAGAGTTTGATGCGATATAAGGTTTAACTTCTATTTCTTATCTATAGGGTAACTTCTATTATGGACACGATGGTGACATATTGTGTATTTCTAAATTTACCAACGTTGAGTTGAAATCATTATACAAGTTTAGATATTAAGAAAGACATTCCAGCTATGAGCATTACGTTATTTTCAGACATACTATAGTTGAAATATGCCATCCAATGAGTCAACTGTATTTTAAAAACAGGCTTTGGGACTCAATCAAATCAGCACCGGTTGTCACTCTGTAGTGAGCGACAAACAGTAGTAAAGAAGAACACACTTAACACACATACATACATACATACATACATAATGCATTGGTTTTGATAGAATTGAGCTGTTATCTGTGCAATTTGAATTAGATAACGATGGGTGAATGCAGAGGTTGAATGATGCCTGAGGATAACAAATAGAGACAGAGATGGTGATAAAATTTAGATGATGGCAGAAGAGGGAGGATGAAGAAGAGAAAGAAAAAAGAGAAAGATTTAAACCGTAGTCTAAACAATCTGCTCGTACAACTCTATTCACTAGATTTCCAATTACAAAGTTTAAAGTATCGACCCATTTATTTTAAAGCAGTAGTGGTTTTATTTCTGAT
>NC_043024.1:13053186-13063186 GCF_006345805.1 Octopus sinensis
TCGATCACACGCAAACACACCCTTATATACTTCTACATATATCATAATTCACGGATATATATTTATACACACAATTGCCAAAACAAACAACAACAAAATAACACAAGGATATATGTTTTTCTCATGTTGTTTGGGATTATAGCTTCCTAAAACCTCTTTGAATCTATGAGGATACGGTAAATATCACAACACATCTACCAGATATTAAAACGAACCGAATCAAGCTTCCGCATCTTCCATCTCACCGACGACTCAACGACACCAATGACTAGAGAAAGCAGCAGTTGTCTTTGGTGTTTTGTTAGCGTTGCAGTTGTTGTGTTTCCGTTGATGATGATGATGGTGATGCTGTTGTTATTGTTGTCATTGGACATGGTGGGTGTTGGGAAAGGATGCGGAAGTTGGTGCACGCTGATGCGGACTTCTAGAGGTGGTCCGTCCGACTGAGATGTGTCGTGCGTGCATTTTCCCATGCTTACACACACATACACACACGCACACAACACACACAGGCACTTGCGTGTGTATATGTTAATATAGAAACACACACACATATATATATATAGGTATATATGTAAATATAGAAATACACGCACATTATATGTTATATAGGCGCAGGAGTGGCTGTGTGGTAAGTAGCTGGCTTGCCAACCATATGGTTCCGGGTTCAGTCCCACTGCGTGACACCTTGGGCAAGTGATTTCTTCTATAGCCTCGGGCCGACCAAAACCTTGTGAGTCAATTTAGTAGACGGAAACTGAAAGACGCCCGTCGTATATATGTATATATATGTGTGTGTGTATGTGTATGTTTGTGTGTGTGTGTGTGTTTGTTCCCCAACATCACTTGACAACCGATGCTGGTGTGTTTACGTACCCGTAGCTTAGCGGTTCGGCAAATATATATATATATATATATATATATATATATATATATATGGACGTCGCTCAAACCTCTTCGCGGAATGTGAAGATGAAGGCTGGAGAGCGGAGTATTTTCCAATCGAAGTCGGATGTAGAGGGTTCGTTGGACACAGTGTGAGACGACTGTTGTTATCGTTAGGCCTAACTCATCGTAAAGTCAACACCACCACGACCGATATCGAAACTACAGTGGAGAAGGCTAGTCACTGGATTTGGTTAAAAAGAGACAATGAGCGATGGCTAGAAGAATATTGAGCTTTATTTGATAATCAGTTGATCTAGCAAGCGGGGGCCCTCATATGTGTGATGGGTGCGGGGGCAGTGCGCATAGATGCCGTCGAGAGGTAGGCTCCGAAACGGCGCGCATTCTCTCCTGATGACCCCATACACTTACTAGTTTCCGGTATGCGGATCTTTCGACTGGTAGCACTTGCATGTAGAAGTTGTTTGCAAAACATACATGTGTCAGTTTATACATATGTGCCCCATTTCAATCAGTCCCTATGTCAGATCGCCGGTGACTAATCGACCACGCTAGTAAACTTATGTAGCGAGGTTTTCATTGGATATCCTGAATGGGATATAAAAAAACATTCACATAGTCTAGTTCTCCTATTCTGGCAATTACATATCTTGTTTAGACAAAAGGATTGGTTTAATTCAAGGGCTGTTCTTACTTCAAAATGTTAAACTGTAGACAGAGGTTGAGTTTTAACATCCCAGTTATATTTTACATATCACGCCTGGCCGTAGCCGAGGAAGACAAACTAATTTAACATTCAGTGCTACAGTTAAGGCATGTGTAAGCGTGGGTGGAAACAAAAGGCAAAACAAAATGTGCGTAGATCCCTAGAGGACTGAAAATCGATATCTGTGCTTCTCCTGCGTTAGACAATAGACACGCAACGGCATTCCACCGATAAGTCTTTTTTTTTTTTACATCAAACAGAAGACTAGGTTTTTTTTTTAACGTGTTAGACTTTGTTTCTGATGGCAAGAATTTAATATTAGTTTGTTGTTATTACTGTATTCTTGCTTGATCAACATTCCAAGCCTTACCAAAACAAAATATGGGACGACGGATATCTGCTTTATATTTTCTAACCTTTGCGACACTTTTGAATTCGAGATATTTAACGACGATTGCCTTAAGAATATAGGGTTACGCTGATTCATAATTCTATTTCCTTATACTCCGTCGAGTTTTTATTGTTTCACGAAATTCCACATGTTTCCTATTTCTCTTCAGATCAGGATAAATGAAGGATAAATGTGTATTTTAACTCCAGTTTATTGATCTTCCCAAAGAATACTTCAGCATAGAATAGACGTGTTCGAATTCTTTCGTCTCCCATACAAACTAAAGATTCTTTCCTACCTCAGGCCGCTATGAGTGTGTCCGTGCATGTGTATCACTGTGCATATGTGTGTGCGTGTGTTGCAGTAATTTATATTGAATTTCTCATCATCGATGTATATTTTCCCTCTATTAATCTTCTGTTGTCTGTCTTCCTTATTTGCTTGTTATTGGCTAAGTAAACATTTACTTAACCGATAGACGTATTGATACGTGTTGATCTATAAAAGATATTAAGACCAAAGATAAATAGGGAAGTGTGACAGAGAAAGAGAGAAATAGGGAAAGACAGAGATTGGTTAGAGACGAGGAGAGAGAGAGAGAGAGAGAGAGATAAAGAGAGGGTCGTTAATGAGAGAGGGGAAAAGAAAGAGGCCGTCGTTCATATTTTAAACAAATTTAATGGATTAATGAGTTGAAATTATATTCGAATTATTGTCTACTCTGTTAAATCAATATTTCCTCTTAAGAAAGGCAAAGACCAAAACCAGAACACAGCTATCCGCACCACAACGGTTCCTAGATTAAAGGAATCATCTGGGGAAAATGTAAGGGAATTACTAGACGACTGGTGCTAGACCCAAACTTCAAAGTTACACAATATTTAATGATAAATGTACTAACGTTTTAAATAAAAAGAAAATTAAAGACTAGATTCTCTCTCTCTCTTATGAATAAATAAATAATATATATATATATATATATATATATATATATATATATATATATATACAGAGAGAGAGAGAGAGAGAGAGAGAGAGAGTGGTTGTATACTGTCAACTGAACGTGACAGTCCTGTAAGGGAATTACATCACTGCTGTTTAGCCCTAGGAAGCATCGATGCTTCCTAGGGCTAAACAGGACTGTCACGTTAAGTTGACAGTATACAACCACTCCCTCTCTCTACCACCGTACATATCTCTATGAGATATTTAGAAATTTAATATTTCTGATTATATATATATATATATATATATATATATATAGTAATAAAGTATCACTATCTGTTTCAGCATTGATGTTTGGTGTAATGAGAACTCCTGCAGTCTTTTATTTATGCACAGTCTTACTGTCATATATATTATATATAGAGAAAGGTGGGGATAGATAAATATACTGGAAGGCCGAACGATAGAAATAGATTAAAGCAGAAATGAAATGGCAAACAATTTGGTAAATCATGACGAAGACAATTAATTTAGTTGTATTATATATATATAAGCTTGAACTTAATCATCCTAACATTCTTATACAGAGAAACTCATCTCATTAAAAAAAAGGGAGGGAAAGAAATATAAAGCGATTATCCCCCTTATACCGGAAGAAATCCCTTATTAACTCCCCCTGCCTGGTACTCTTCTTTGCACTTCATAACGAAGATATGACATGATGTAGGTAAAAATATTTGAGAAATTTGAAAAGTTTACAAGAAACCAGTAATTTCTCCAAAAACTATGATACTATATACAAAATTTTATAAACTTTTTCTAACATAACGACTTAAATATATTCTTTAACCTTATAAAACAAGCCTTCTGTAGTTTTTTCACTCTTTTCTTTTTTTTACACATCCACCACGTGCTTTCACACACCAACTTTCTCATCTATATATTTATATATATATATATATATATATATATCTTCAAGCGTAACCAGGTTATAAGAAGATTGCTTTCCATCCACATGATTCCTGGTTCAGTCCCATTGCGTTGCACCCTGGTCAACTGTCACCTGCTAAAGCTCCTGGCCGACCAAGGCCTAGTGAGTGGATTTGAGAGAGACTGTAAGAATCCCGTCTTGTATATTTATTTATTGTACGAGAGTTTTATTTGATGCACAGTTGAGGGTGGGTGACGCAAATCCAGCTACATCCTGATGCTGTAGCATAGAGTGAAACAAAACATGCGTTATGCTGATGGAAACGAGTTCATCATCACAATTCCTGATACCAGAAAATGGAAGGGGAGAAAGAGTTAGGAGAAAACACAACACTTCATTCTTTTGTATTTCTATGGAGATCGACGATTTCACCCCGAGACAAAAAGACTATTCTGAAGATATCTCATTGCTTGGACAGAAAACATAGCGGCTAATATGAGGGTGGTGAAAGATAGATATTCCATTTTCTAAAAATGTAGGATTGAGAGTCAACAGAGTTATTTTTGTGCAAAGTACTTCGAAAAACTGAAGAGGGGATGTGGTAACACAACTACAAAAATCACAAAAGCAGGGGGCCAAATAGATAACTGTTTGTAGAGCACAAATAATGGGAAATATAAAGGTTAGAAATTACACCAACATTTCCTTGGTGATATCGGTCAAATTAATCAATCATTCTCTACAACATCGCCAAATATTTTAAAGATTGTTGGGTAAGTGTGATCCGAGGTTATTATTTCTAATGATTTAGCAATTACCCTATTTTAACCCTAATTTTTCGGGCTTAAAATTTGGGAAAAAAGTTTTGAAAAGGATTATGATACTATCCGTGTATAAGAAAGGCCGATAATTTTTAAACATAATTCTTGACAAAAAAAAAAAAATGTTCCTTATATACATTAAAATACGGTACATAGAGATTGTATCTTTGGTGCAACAGCAAAAATACGTTGCTGCTGCTGATGGTTGTTAAGCAACAAGAAGGGGTGAGGGTGATTGGGTGATGGTCTAGGGCTTAGGGGCGGGAGACCCCAGACCTTGGAAAAAAAACTTTGGTCGTCTTGTTGTAGTCGAGAACTCTTCGTGGACGCCCGACACCACTGGGGGGTGGTCCTCGAAGTCGCTGGAAATGGAGATCTTCAGGACCAAATTCTTGAACGGCTGTTGCGGATGGTGATGGTGGTGGTGCGAGTGGAGGTGGAGATGATGATAGTGGTAGCGGTGATGATGATGATGGTGGTGATGATAAAAATGGTGATGGTGGTGGTTGTGATAATGATGATGATGATTGTAATGGTACTGTTGTTAGTAGAGGTAGCGATATTGATGTCAAAGGGGAAGACGACGTCGACGATGACTACGACGTTACAAATAACGCATTCAACAAACAGTAATCCAAGTTCTATGCGCAGCAAGCAGAGGCTGTGTAATTAATGGATGGTAAGTAGCTTAATTAGTAGAGGAGGGAAATAATTGTAATTGCTGCATATCCATCAAATTTAGTGAAAAGTTCCGACACCCGGTCAGAAGATAGCAAACATTAGTGAATATAAATTATAGCCATTGTTAAAACTGGAGCAGAATTGGATGAGGACGGACTCTGCATTACAAATATACTTCATTATAATTGGCATTCAATTATCTTTTTCTGTCGGTGCGTGGTGCGTGTGTGCGTATGTGTGTGTGTGAATGTATGTATATATATATATATATATATACTTACATAGTAACATACATATTCATCCTTATGCTTATATATATATATATATATATATAACTTACATACAAATATACATACATACTTATGCTTGTATATATATACATATATATATATATACTTACATACAAATACTTACATAAAGATATACATACATAGTTATGCTTATATATATTATATATATATATATATATATATATAGAGAGAGAGAGAGAGAGAGAGAGACACATACATATATATATATATATATATATATATGCATACACACATGTTGCATGTACACATATGTATATACAGATACACGCACACATATACGCATATATATCTATGCATACACATATACACATGCATAGTTATATGAATGCGTTTATTTACACACAAACACACACACACTCACGCATATATATGCATAATGTGTGTGTGTGTGTTGTGTGTATATGGGTGTACGCGCCCCCCTTACAGACCTAGATATTCCAGTATAAACAATTTGAAAATTGTGCTGGAAATTATTCGGGAAATGTGGTTTTGGTGTATCCGTTTCTACAGACTTGCACATCAATAGTAAAAAGAGATTCGCCGCTAAATGTGCGTCCCTGCGAGTGAGTATGCATCTGCGTGTATACATACATAGTTACATTTACATATACGTGTGTATATATTTAAAATACGTATATATTTATATACACATAGATATATATACAGTGAGAGCCATGAATCAATTACTCTCTCGCCTACAATTAATCAACCGTCTTTTGCCCAGTCAGATGAAAAAAAATATATTTATTATGCATGAATAACTAATTTTCTATTGATATTTAAAAACCATTATGTCAGGCCGACATTAATTTACTAGTTTATTTAATTGATTTAATTAATTATTAATTTTGTTATTTAATTTAGCATCCACATCTCCGACAACACATTCTAAACTTTCACCAGCGTCTGTTCCTTTTTCTGTCCTAACCTTCTGTACCCCTTTCAGTTTTTTCCTTTATTCTCCGCTTAACTCGCTCACTGTATGTGTGGGTGTGACAGCGAATGTGTGTGCGTGTATATATATATATATATATACATATGTGTGTGTGTGGCTATAACAATGTACACACACGTATGTATATTCATATTCTTGGATAAATATATATGTATGTATATATATATATATATATATATATATATATTATTTATATATGTATGTATATATATGAATGTATATAAATATTGAAGCAAACGTGAATATATATTTGTACATGTATATATATTTATACATATTCACACATGTACACGGACAGCTATATCAAACAATATACATGCATACATATACACTTAAAATGTATAAACCCATGTTTACGTATAATATACACACCCATGATATATAGACGTATAATATATACTCAAAGATATATATATATATATATATATATATATATGTATACATATATGCTCACACACAGACCTACACACATACGTATATACACCTATATATTATTTATATATATATAGGCATAGATATTACATCAACATATATACATATAAACACAGCTTTCCCTTTATTTCATTTTCTGTTTTTCCCTGCAAAAATATAGAAGTGAATAGCAATTAGACGCAATTACCATATTACAGTTACCGCGTATCATAGCATATTTCTCGTCAACTCGATATATCGTAATTATTTTTAAAATGTCTGCATCATTTACTCCACCGCGCCCCCACCACACCGCCACCACCACCTACACCACCACCACCACTACGTCCTCCTCCTCCTCCTTACATCTCTTCTATAAACCACATTATAATTTATAGATTTCCGACATCGGTACAAGACACGGAATATGTGTCAAAAAATGTGTAGACCATTCAATCGATCTTTTAGTAATTGACTACTGCAGAAATTACTTGGTATATATTCCTCGTGCAAATTACTAAAGAGCGGAAACTCAACGTGGCATTGAATGCTGGAAATATGAGCCAAGCCATCCGCATATTAATTACTATTGTTTTAATGGGTGAAGAATATATTTCTGAAAATATATTCAATAATAACACTCTTCAAGATGTTCCTTATATTATTCAAGGATGAATTATCAGCTGTTTGATCTATTGAACTATCACTTGCTTTAATTGGATTCTCGGATCAGCGTGGCTTCTGATTGACTCACTCACCTCTTACTTGCAAATAAAATCGATCCGGAATCTTCCACACAGTTGCTATCTCACAATCTCTCACACACAAATTCACATGGATCACTTCAAGACTTTTGTATGCTTCTATCGTTTGTCATTTGCTTGTTTTTGTAACTGAACTCTGGTCATACTGGAGCAATACATTGAAGATTCGACCAAGCAAAACGCACTGAAGTTTTTATTTACCCTAAAGTTGTGCAGAGTCTATGTAGAAAACTGCTAAAACAGGGAAACGTAAAGGGAAACCAATACGATCTGCGAAGTAGTATCAGAGGGCCTGGAGCTGAGGACACAAAGATGAAATGAGACACGCAATACAAGTGTAAATATATGCACATAGACAGACAGACAGACACACACTCACATATATATGACGGGCTGATACGGAAGGTATTTGCAAGGTATTTGCAGCCTCGAGATTGTAGTAGGATTGAAATTGAAACCAACGGGTCTCGAAGCGAGCATCTTGAACATACGGGTCTAGTTGCCCCTAAAAAAACAAAACATGACACAGCACATACTCAGGTTATATAATTAGGTAATGGAGTATATACGATTCAGTCAACATACGTTTCATAGATAGCAGAACCTTGAAAGCATTAATCACACAAACGAGGGGCAATTACTACTTGGAAGCACATGGCCTAGTGGTTAAAGCAGCGGACTCGCGGTCAAAGGAGCGCGGGTTCGAATCTCAGACAGGGTGATGTGTGTGTTTATGAGCGAAACTCCTAAGCTCCACGCGGCCCCGGCAGAAGTTAATGACGAAATTCTGTTGCCTCTTTCGCCACAACTTTCTCTCACCCTTTCCTTCTGCATCTTGCAGCTCACCCGTCCAGGTGGGGAACCTATACGCCAAGGAAACCGGGAAACCGGGCCTTATGAGCAATGCGTGGCCCGAGAAGGAACAAACAAACAATTACTACTTCCGAGGTTTTGGTAGCTATGAAACATATGTAGACTGGGTTTTATCGATTCCATTCCCTAAGTTTGGATTTTCATTCGCCAACACAGCAATCCCAGCTGCTAACCGAAATGTATGGAACAATCTTTGCAGCTTATCGCGCTTTAGTGTGGGAAGAAATTTTCAACTCCCTGCGTCCAGAAACCACATTTGTTCCTGGAAGTTGGTTTTAAGCATTCCACAGACTGCTCGAAGCTTACTAACTTCATACAACATGATTCTCGGACCTTTATATATATATATATATATATATAAACATGTCAAAATGCAACCACATGTGAATCATTGTCAATTTTCTTTTCTCTATCTTCCTTTCAATCTTGGACATTCCTCCATCTCCTGTTTCTGAAGAAGAATTTTGTTCGAAAGGTAAAACCACCTTTTTTCCTTCCCCGAGCGTCTCCTAATACTTTGCATGTACTACGTCCTCGCGTTGTTGTCTTTTCTTGTGTTTGACCTTCGCTTGTATATATTTACTCTTATATGTGTGTGTGTGAATATTTATATAGTATATATTGTTTGTGTGTGTAATATATCTATAAGACTGTGAGCATTCTTGCACGAGTGTGTGTATTAACACCTATATTTAACATTGGAACGACTGTGTTAGTTCCTCTCTATTATTCGTTTCCCTCCCTCACTATATCTCATTGACTATCTAATCCTCGCCTGGTTTTAGTGTTTCTTCCCTCCTGCTCTAGATGTTCCTGGTTATCTCCCTTTCACACTTCCTTCAGTCTCAAATGTCTTAACATGTCTCTCCCACCGTTTCGACATTAACTTATCCTCCACCATCCAGTCAGAAAAATAAAAAATCGTAACAGTTTTCTTTTTATAGAATACAGCAAACAACCGAGCTGTTTAGGTTTGCTAAAGCTTACCGAAGTTGGTACTAAATTTGCGCAAAGTACAAAAGACAGAAAGACTGAAAAAATAAATGCTGTGTATATTTATTTCTAACTCTGTTTCTGCAAAGATGGTGATGATGATGATAATGATGAGCCTGATCATGATAATGGTCGTGGTGCTGCTGATGATTGGGGTGTTCATGATAGCGGTGATGTGGTGGTGCTACTACAGTTGCTGAGGATGATAATGAAGATGGTGGTGGTGGCGGCGATGATGATAATGACGATGGTGATGATTATGATGGTGAGAAGGTGGGTGATGATGATAGTGATGATGATGATCTGATATTA
>NC_043024.1:13068186-13073186 GCF_006345805.1 Octopus sinensis
AAAACAACTTGGTCTCCCCTTTGAGAAACACTGATTTAACCTAAATTTGAGACCCCAGTAAAAGAAGAAATAAAGGTAAACATTTTTCTATTTCAAAGAAAAACGATTTTCCACGGCTTTATCGTAAGATACTCGGAGTTGTAAAAGGTATACTGAGAGATAAAATGATGAGTATGAAAGCAAAAGGAGTTGTGTATGATGGCTTACATTGGGCAGACAATGTTCTATGGTGCTGTGACGTGGGGTCTGAGATATGTGGAAAGGAGGTGACTAGATATGTGTAAGATGATATGTTTGAGGGTTAGGGTTGGTATGACACGGTTGGACAGGATGAGGAATGAGGAGGTGCGAAGGCAAGCAGGAATGAGAGAAAATGTAATAACTAGAATGGATAGACGCATGTTGAGGTGGTTTAGTCAAATGGAAAGGATGGAGGAGGAGTGGATGTTAAGGAGGGTGATGAAGGCAGAAATGGTAGGCAGCAAAACCAGAAGTGGACCTTGATTTGTGTGGATGGGTGGAGAGGAGAAAAAGCTTTGGTGGTTAAAGGTGTTGGGGTTAGAGACGAGAGTGTTCGTGGACGGATGAGTGAATTGATGCTGCTCAAAGGGATACGGAACCAACATGATGCGGCGGGGTTAAGCCAGCATATGCTGTCGGGCGCCGCTGCTCATTTCAGGGGTTGCTTTCTATGCCTTTGAGCCGAGCATAGGACGGGGAAATGAATGGAATGCCTGATATGTGTCGTGTCGTGCCAACTCCTACCAAAAATAATGGGGTATAGGCCTGGGTATGTATATATATAATATATATAATATATATATATATATATATATATATTGAGAGAGACAGAGAGTGAGGGAGAGGGAAAGAGAGCTATATTTCTCATGAGGAACATACACGCGCATATATATATATATATATATATTAGTTTATACGACGGGCTTCTTTTAGTTTCCGTCTATCAAATCCACTCACAAGGCTTTGGTCGTCCCGACGCTATAGAAGACACTTATCCAAGGAGCCACGCAGTGAGACTGAACCCGCAACCATGTGGGCGGTAAGCAAGCTACATATCCATATATATATATATATATATATATATATATATATATATATATATATATATATACACACACACATATATTTATATATATATATTCTTTTATTTTTTCAATCATTTGACTGCGGTCATGCTGGAGCAGCGCCTTTAGTTGAACAAATTAACGCCAGGACTTAATTTTATAAGCCTAGTACTTACTCTATCGGTTCTTTTACAGGGACGTAAACACACCACCATCGGTTGTCAAGCGATGAGGGCGGTTACATATATACTACGGGTATCTTTCAGTTTCCGTTCACCAAATCCACTCACAAGGCATCGGTAGTTCCCGAGGCTATAGTAGAAGACAACTGCTCAAGGTGCCACGCAGTGGGACTGAACCCAGAATCAAGTGGCTGGTTAGGAATCTATTTACCACAGAGTCTCTCCAGCTCCTAAACTACATATAAATACATATATACACTCGCACATACACAAATACATATATACATGTGTATGCGAATGATTATTATTCGCGTGCGTATGTTTATGTGTGCGCACGCGTCAGTGTTTATGTCTCCGGCGGCGGCGGCGTATAGAGGTTTATACATTGTGAAAATCACATAAATATACTTTGCGGCCATAAATATTTAAATTACAGTGTGTTGAACAACTCCCATGTTTCAAGAAATGAAATAACAACTGTCAAGAGACACAGATATATCATTATTTATACGTAGTATTGGTATTTTATATTCCAAACGTCCATCTCTGATTACCTCCTATGACAACTATCATATATCAAGAGGTAGGGCGTTGCAACGGAGCACCGTCAGTTGTGACGAAGACATTAAGACAAAACCGGGCGTAATGTAATGGAAATGTTGTCCTTTGCTCTCTTGTTTTAGTTCGGCATTCAATCGAAAATACATAAATTTCATACATACATAATTACATACATACCCACACGCATTCACACACTTTAATTCTTATATATGAATCTATATACATTTTTACGGATGTTTTCTTGTATTTTAAGAGAGCGGGAAAAAAAGATCGCGCTTATGAACGATTATCTGTTTGAGGTTAGAGGAAGTGAAGGTGTTACCCTCAAACCGAGAACCTGGCTTCATTACTTGCATGAAATTGAACACTGCTAAAGGTGATCAATGATCAGGGGACAATGGGGAAATATAGAAGTGAATGAAATATACGTATGTGGGCATTTTTTTCTACTTGTATACATACCTATCTATCCATCTATGTTTATATATATATATATATATATATATATATATTATATATTATATATATATATATATGTATTTAACCATCTATCCCTTCATCTATAAAATATAGCTATATGCAGTGCATACATACATAATACGTATCATACATACACATACACGCGCATATATACATTTACATATATATATATGCACACACGTATGTGTGTGTATGTACATATGTACATATATATATATACACACACACATGTGTATGTGTACGTATGAATATATATATATATATACATATCTTATAGATATATATACACACACGTGTATATGTACATATGCATATATATATATATATACATATATATACACGCACATGCGAGTGTGTACATATGTATATATGTACACAAACGTGTGTGTGTATATACATATATATATATATTATATAATTATGTATATATATGTATATATACACACACACATACCTTTACTCATACATATGTACATATACATACATTATATAGAAGCACGTACATTTACACATATTTGACTGCGTGTGCATGTGTGCCTGTGTGTGTGTGTGTGTGTGTGTGTGTTTTTGTATGTGTAGATAAGGTAGGGTGGGTACAAAATATCGCATGAGACGTAAAATGACAAACATTGAATGCTTTTGATCTGTCGAATGTCAAGCATGCGTAGTCATGACTTTAGATCTGAGCATGTCAACCATGAGAACCAAAGATAGAAAATATCAAACACGTGAACCCTCAAGAAAATTCTCAGCAAAAGGTGTCTTTCTTTTATCTCGAATGCAAAGAACTTGATAAGTTACAGGATGGTTGCAAAAATAAAAAAAAAGTGATAAATAAAAACTAAAAAAAAAACGGAAACAAAAATGTTATTCTTTATGGGTGGAGGACGAAATGCGACTCTGTAGGAAGTTTAACCAACAATAATTCTTTGGATCGCTGAAAAATTTTATCATGAATTTTCATCAGAATATGTAAAACCAATAAGTGGTACATTATTTTTATTATATATATCACATATCTGAATTTAGCGACATATATCCGCATTTGTCGATGTGAAACACATATATTGCGACCGCTTGGCAGGTATATATACACTTTCTGAATGTTTTGTGTAGCATAAAGTTCCAAACAATGGTGTTTCTTTTAGCAGAGCACTCCCTAGCAACCATTCAAGATTGGAACCAAGATTTCTCTGTACACACGTCCAACCTCACCACGCACACACAGACGAACACACGCACACACACGTATATATTTGTAAGTATATAGAATATAGTTATCGTAATGATTAATCCTTGGTATTAAAGAAGATCCGGTGGTCGCACAAATGCTCAATATTTATATATGGAGCGCACGTTATGTTTCCATTCTATTGAACGGATTCGGTAATTGTATATTTGGAAGCTGTTAGGTCCTAATCAAATAGGACTTCTTCAGGGACAAAGAGAAATTTTGTACATTGGTATAAAGTGGGTGTTATAAATTTCAAGAATCCATGGCTAGCATGGAAATAGTTTTCTATGCATGCTTATAACTGCTTTATATTTTATATTTTAACATTCTCTAGCATAGCTTAAGGCACGTACTGCTCTCTTAATGTATATCCATAACGTATATAGAAATACGTACGTGTTTTGTATATGTGTGTGTGCGTGTGTGTATGTAGATTTGTTTGAAGCATTGCGATGCGTGAGCAAAATGGTGAGTTTTAATAAATCCCTATGGCAATCCGAGAGAAGAATAAAATGGATTGAAATACGGCGTTGCCAACAAATGAGAATTATGAAGAAATGTCTAAAAATTCCGTTTTTAACATTCTAATATTTCGGGATGAAAATTCCCTTCAGGTTGAGTGAGAGGAGTTCACCGATGTGTCAGTTCGTAACCAGATCGATCTATCTTCTGATTGAAACTTATTTTTCGTATCATTGAACAGCTTAGAGATTTAATGTTAATGAAGAAACGGGTTAAACGGGTGGTCGGGTACTGTGTGACAGCATATTGTGGGTTTCATGGTAAGGAATGAAGATTTCCATGTTTGGGTTAATCGGTCAGATAATTCACAAGAGATTTTTTTAATCCTGAAGTATTGGAATATTAAAACGGAATTGTTTAGACATCTCTACATCTCCGTCTTTTATACATTTGCAACGTCATATTTTATTGCATTTCATTCCTCACCCCCACCCACCCACACACAAACACACACACAAATATAGTTCTCGCTAAATATAAATATATATGTGTGTCTTTGCGTGTATATTCAGATGTATATATTTAAGCAGGTACTTGAAGGACTTACCTTAATAATTCCGTGCCATACTATGTATAATGAGTAGATCCAATCCGCAGTTCCAAATATTTAAGATTATTATTATTATTACTATTAAAATTAATATTTTAATTGTAAAATGTAATTTTCACATGGTAATTGCCTGAAAAGAGAAAAAAAAATGGGAAAAAACCATAATTAGTTTTCAAGAAAATAACCGGATGTGACGTAAGTAAAGGAAATACATTTAATTATTTTGCATCATGAAAAGAAGACAGTTTTTCTTATTTGGCCATACGATTTTAGAGTTCGGGAGTGGCGAATCGTGGCAACGAATTTGGTTTGAGCGGATCGGGATGAGTGCTCTTTTATCTAAAATATTTATTTATAATTATGTAGTGGCTATGATGAGAGATGTG
>NC_043024.1:13078186-13098186 GCF_006345805.1 Octopus sinensis
GTTCATACTTCTTTTCCCGGTTCCAACTCAAAACCCTTTAAACATCACGAACCTGTGCATTATTACGCTTTGCGCTCCGGTGGTTGTGACGAAAGGATTCCACAAGTATTGTCAATATTAAAACTCTCCATTATAGTTTCGTTACTGCTACGGCGAGTTGGTAGAATCGTTAGCACGACGGACAAAGTACTTAGCGATGTTTCGTCCGTCTTTACGTTTTGAGTTTAAATTCCACCGAGGTCAACTTTGCTTTTCATCGTATCAGGGTCGATAAAATAAATACAAGTTGAACACTAGGATCAATGTAATCGGCTTATAATTACCTTACTGTGTGTTCATTCAGTATTAATCTTTCAAGAGTTAAAACATCCTGTACTGTTGAAATTATGCTACGATTAACAGAGCATATTTTAGTCGGTTGTTGAAAGAAGGAACCGGCCAAAGACCAATTTTAATTCATCTGTGACTTGTGGTAGGAAAGGAAGAAATTTATCTAAAACTCTTGACTGCCATTGATACCTACAAAAGAATGGACTCAACTCCACATAGCCACGGGTGTCTAGTTAGAAGTGTGAATTAGAATGACGGATTCAGTCTATTACAGAAAAAAGAAAGAGAATAACCTAGCCGATCAGGGGTTTCTACATAGTTTCTCCCCTACCATATTCTAGTCAGTTTATGATTCAAATTGTTAGTAGATCTGAAGTTATGGAAGAAGCTTTTCGCTCGAAGACAAAGCTAGATCGTACACTACATAATTACGAAGCGAATTTCATGGCTACACACTGTTTAGATAAGATGTGGAATACACATACACAGGAATGAACTCTTAGTAAATTGGAAGCGGATATTTGGTAATAGAGTCCCAGATGCTTTCTCAAGCACTTTTGCACTTAGCTCTGGCAAATCGGATTCATTCGGTGCTGAGTAATAACAATAATACTGCATGCATTTCCGAAGAAATTATATTTATAGGGGTTATAGCATGGAGCAAAATTACAGTCTGCAGGAGCGAATCAAGAGATATAATATTAGCAATTCCAGTAATACAGTTTTATAGGCTGAGCAGGATTAAAGGATACCATTTTGCAGGATTTATTCGTTGATAAAAATCTTTATTTTCGTTGTTGAAGACCAAAAAAGAAGGGAAGTATTGTAGGTCGTTTTTATGATCTTATTGTTCTACTCTAGAAATCAGCAGAGAACGGATCGAATTTAACAGAGAAAGACTTGCTTTATAGAACACACGTACACTACACTACGTATAAAAAGAACGGCAAAACTTCAAACACGTATATTGAATTAAATGATGACAAGAACAATGATGATGATGATGATGGTGATGATGATGAGGATGATGATGATGAGGATGATGATGATGAACGTTTGAAGTTCATCCCTTGCTTTTTTTTCTTCCTATGCAATATAATGTACGTGCGTTTTATAAAGCAATTCTGTATCACATTCAGTTGTCACTTCCATTCTTGTTTCCATTCTTCAAAGAGGAAAGTAAAGTTTTCGTCATTAGCAGCCCCCACTCTCCATAAAAACAGAAAATGGCATCGTTTAAACAGACCTTGACATTGACAGCGTGCTGCTAATGAGCTGGACTGACATGGCACATAGAAGTCCATGAGAGTGGTAGAGGTCAGTCATCGCTGAAGAAGAGGATCCTAAGAGAATATAGCTTCAAGAAAGTGTCTGTTGTCCTGAAAAGTGAAAGGAATGTGACGAACGAAATTAAGCTTAATGAAATGCCAAGGAGATATCTTTAGCCGAGCAGCTTCCACAGCACCGACTGGAAATTGAAGGTCGTCAACGGACGGGACGACAGGATAAGAAAACACCTGACATTAGGCATGACAGATGACTTGGAAGCAGATGTCTAGTAGATGTATGTACCAAAAGGTCTAGGAGAACGAGGTTTAATCGAACTTGAAATAAGACAAAAGCAATATTGAGCTATGCGTGTTTACCTGACAAAAACAGGTGACCCACTTCTTCGATTTGTTAAATATATATCAACTCCATCAAAGAAACATTTATATTATTCTAGAAAGTATGAAGTTCCAAAAATCACGCAATAGGAATTGGGACAATTATCATTTTGGCGAAATGAGTGAAGCAAAAGGCAGAACACATTGGTCAGCTGTAACTGCATAAAACACGGGAGAATTGAGTAATGACCCAGGTAGAAACTGAAGATGACTAAGTATCACTGGGGTAGAAGCAGTGACGGACGAAGTAACGGCAATCGTCACAAGAAAAAGAAAAAAAGAAAAAGGAAATAGAATTTCCCAGTAAGATTCTCTGACCACTGAGTCATTAAGTGGAATTAATGCACAATAGAAGATCTACAGAATGCATGAAAACAACTATCAATGATATTAGAGTAACGTTTACTGGGAAGACGCGTGGCTTCCTCGAACGGATGAAAGGCTATGGTGACCGAGATGGAATTTGGTTTGCAAACATAAACACGGACGAAAGGCCCGGCGTGCTGACAATTCTGGCAGATTGCTGCCATAAACAACAACAACAACAACAGTAATAATAATAATAATAATAATAATAATAATAATAATAATAGCAATAAATTTTGGTACAAGTCCAGCAATTTCATGGGAGACGTTGAGTTCATTAGCGCTCAGCTGGTACGTATTTAATGGACTCCGAGAGCATGAAAGGCGAACTTGACTCCAACGGAATTTGAACTTAGAACGTACAGAGCCTGAAAAACTGCCGCTAAGCATTATTGCCTCTGATGTATTCGAGGTCGATAAAATAAAGTACTTCTCAAGTAATATGGTCGACTATATCGACTAGTCACGTCTCGCTTGAAAATTCTAGGTTTCATGCCTAACCCAGAAGCCATTGTCAATGTTGCTTGCTGTTGTTGTTGTTGTCGTCGTCGAATTTTTTGCTGTTACAATGATGATGATGATAATGGTGGCGAGCAGGGTTCAAATTATGGCGATGCTGATGATAATGGTGATGATCCTTATTATTGATGGTGAGGCCAATAATTGATATTGTAATTGCTACTGATTATCATAATCATCATCATTATCATCCTTATCATCATTATTATAAACCTTATCCACATTCCCGCCCCTCCCCCACATCCGCACCGCGTGATGCTCTACAAAACAAATTGTTCCAAAGAATTCCTTAGTTATTTCGGTAATGTCTGGTTATTATGCGAATTGTAAAGAAACATTAGAAGGGCCAGCGGTGGCGGAAGCCTCAATTTTGTCCGTGGTGGTGGTCGTGGTGATTGTAGTATGAACAGTAGCGGTGTTGGTGGTGGTTCTGCCATAGGCAGTGGTAGCAGTAGTGGCTGTAGTGGTGGTGAAACTGTGTGGAGGGGATTATATTTAGGGATCTCGCTAAGATGGTGGTGATGGTCGTGTTAATGGTGGCCGTAATTTTGACAGCTGTATGGGTGATAGTAGTAACAGTGGTGTCGCGTCTGTTGCGGCGGTGTTGGCGGGTGTTGTAGTGGTAGTTGTCTTGTGATAACGATGCTTCTCGCAGTATTGATAATTGTCTTAGTTGTAGGTGGCGCTGTTGCATTGTTTTCTTTTTTTTTTTACTTATTATTGTTGTTAGTTGCGTTTGTGTTAAATTTGATAGTAATCGTGTTACTGTTGTTGTTGTTTCGGTGGTGGTGGTCGTGGTGGTGCTGGTCGAAGATGTATGAATGGTTGGCGATGAAACGTTATTTGTGCCGGATCTGATGTTGCTGTTGTTATTGATGTCGTTAATAGTGGTTGTGTTAAAGATGGCTGTTGTAGCCTCGCTGGCGGTGGCGATGGCGGTAAACGTGATGGTGTCGATGGTGGTGAAGGCGATGGTGGCGATGGTGGACGTGTCATTCCTAGGCATTGCTAATACTTCAATGGTATCGTCTTTCTTTTTATAGACTCTTAAACACTTAAAACAAGCAATTAATTGCACTTCACACCTTTTCGCCGATTTTTCTTCCTACACACGTCAAATAGCGCCGCACGCGCCCGCGCGCGCACGCACACGCACACACACACACACACGCACACATGCACACAAATACACGCACTCATTGCTTCGAAACGTATATACTCACACACACGTTGATATACATGCATTCACAAGACATACACTGACACACATGCACAGACATACTTGACAGATGCATACACACACACAGACGGTCACACGTACACACATACACACACACATATATATATATATACACACACACGCATTGATACACACACAGACGGGTACACGTACACATACATACATATATATATATATATATATACACCACAGACGGTTACATGCACACACACACACATTGATACACACACAGACGGGCACACGTACACATACATATATGTGTACATATATATACTTACACGCACACACAGACGGTTACATGTACACACACACGTATATATATATATACACACACACATTGATATACACACACACACAGACGATCACATGTACACATATATATGCATATAATATATATACACATTGATACACATCTCTATACACATTCGCACAGAAACACACTGACAAACACAGAGACACATATATAGACACATACGCAGATAGGCAAACAGATCTGTGGACACACAGACACACAGACAGACGCACATCCAACATCACTCACGCCGTCCGACATCACTCACTTTCGTTGTCGTTACTCTTCTTTCATTTTCTGCTTTTAATCATTTCAATCAGTTTGAATTGAGACAACAGCGAACGGGAACGAATAGAGATCGAGTTACTCAAACACCAGCTTCTAAAACAACAACAAAACAAATTCACAGTTGGAATGGTGTTGTTGTTGCTGCTGGTGGTGGCAATGGTGGTGGTGGTACTAGCGTGAACGTCAGCACTTGTAGTTGTGAAGGATTAATGCTTTGAAAGACAAGAATACGAGATGAATGTGCGCACCACTAAAACAATAACCAAACGAGAACATCAATGATAACAACAACAACAATAATAATAATAATAATAATAATAATAATAATGATAATGATAATAACAATAATAATAATAATAATAATAACAATAATAATAATAATAATAATAATGATAACAATAATGATAATAACAATAATAATAATAATAATAATAATGATAATAACAATAATAATAATAATAATGATAATGATGATGATGATGGGCAAATTCTTGCACGAGACCTGCAATTTCGCGTGAAGGGAAGAGACAATTACATGGAGCACAGATCAACAGGTATTTAATTTATCGACCCCGAAAGGGTTAAAGGGAAAGACAACCTCGGTGGCGTTTGGACTCAGGACGTAAAGACGGTCGAGATGTCCCTTGACATGTTGCCTGGCGTGCTAAAGATTCTGCCATTTCGCTTCCTTAATAAAAAACGAAAAATTAAACCTCCACGACTATCTGAAGTGGGAAATACGACGGTTGTTGGCAATAAGGGGGGTAAACGTGATACCAATAATAATTGGCGTACTAGGAATTATCGGCACTGAACTACCAGCCTAGCACAAAAAGATTGCCACAAATGTAAAGGGAGAACACCAAGGAACTGTAAGAATTTTTCGCAAGATTCTTAAAGCAGGACCACTAAAAAAGTGTCACCTTAGTCTGCTGGCTATGGACAGCTGACACTTTCCATCATACCCAGCAAAATAAGATGAGGGTTTTTATCAACTAATAATAATCCTTTCTGTTATAGGCAAAATACATGAAATTTGGGGCTACGGTTACAGTCGATTATATCGACCCGCAGTGCTCAACTGGTATTTAGTTTATCGACCCCGAAAGGATGGAAGGCAAAATCGACCCCGGTGACATTTGAACTCAGAACGTAAAGACAGTCGAAATGCCGCTAAGCATTTTGCCAGACGTGCTAACGATTCTAACATCTCGACGCCTTAATAATAATAAAATATGGCCAATAATAAAGATAAAAGATGTTGCAATTCCAGGCGATTCGGGGGTGACATGCAAGGAAACAGAAAAGATTGAGAAATACCAGCGACTGCGGGACGAGATAGGAAAGTTATGGGATGAGATAGGAAATTAATGGTGATACGGGTGGTAATTGGAGCATTGGGAGCAGTTTCCAAGAGATTTGAAAAACATATTAAGAATATTGGAACTGCTGTCAGGCTCGAAGTGATCCAGAAGACAGCATTCTTGGGTACAGCTCGCATTCTAAGAAGAGTATTGTCTCTGAGTCACAGGAGAAGGCAATACTTGAAACCTTTGGTAATTTGTTATTGTCTGCTTTCAATTAAAGAATAACCGGTAATTAAAAGCTATCCGAGAGTCTTCCAGAATAATAACATTAATAATAATAATAATAATAATATAATAATAATAATAATAAATAATACTGGAAGCACAATGCCTCAGAATTGTGGGAAGGGATTAAGTCGATTATATCGACCCCAGTGCGTGACTGGTACTTATTTAACCGACCCCGAAAGGATGAAAGGCAAATTTGACCTCGGCGGAATTTGAACTCAGAACGTAACGGCAGACGAAATACCTATTTCTTTACTACCCACAAGGGGCTAAACAAAGAGAGGACAAACAAGGTCAGACAAACGGATTAAGTCGATTATATCGATCCCAGTGCGTTACTGGTACTTATTTAATCGACCACGAAAGGACGAAAGGCAAAGTCGACCTCGGTGGAATATGAACTCAGAGCGTAACGGCAGACGAAATACTGCTGAGCATTTCTCCCGGCGAGCTAACGCTTCTGCCAGCTCACTGCCTAAATAATAATAATAATAATCTTTTGCAAGAAGTGTAAAAGATTGTCTTAACTGGTACATCACACGTATTGAGAAGCGCATTGTCGATGTGAGAACTGTTGCTGCTCATGTATTTTAATTTAACTTAAAAAAAAAAAAAAATGAACGAACTATTGAGTTTGGTTTAATGGCCTACCAATGTATACTATGAGTTTCTTTGCCCTAGGAGTCGGGAAGACACTCGGCAAGAAATGGAAGCAAATTTGAAAGAAGAAAAAAAAGTATAATAATAATAATAATAGTAATAATAATAATAATAAGACTATGATGTTCGATCATCAGCAACTACATCAGGAATCAATGAGAAGAAATAAGGAAAGCGAAACCATAAAAATATATTTAAAACAAAACAAGTGTTAGAGGGAAGAGCAACATAAAAGATGACATTGTTGAGTTCTGGTAATGATTGAAGGATTGTTGAGCCGAAAGGAGCAGAAGAGGATTGTTGGCTTCCAGCTATATTCAAGGCACGATCAAAGAATATTGTTGAAGATGATATCAATGTTGGGAAGGAAGTTGTTTTCTGTCAGTCAGTTGCACATTTAGCAGCCATTCGCAGGGAAGGAAAAAAATGAAAACAGAGAAAGACACAACTCGAAATGGAACTGGGAAAAAGAATATGCAGAGAAAATATGGCCATATTTTGTTGTTGCTCGAGGACTTTGGCTGTTGCTGCTGAACATCATCATCATCAACAGCATCGACAGCAACAATCTCATCATCATTATGAAGACCGTTTTTTTCCTCTCCAGCTTCTCCTTGAATATTGTAATCATCACCACAATTTATTATCCTCCTCCGCCTCCTACTCATTGTTGTCATTTTTATTACTATTATTATTACTACTACTACTACTACTACTACTACTACTATTATTATTATTATTATAATCATTATTATTATTATTATTATTATTATCATTATTATTATTATTATTCTTACTTTTTTTTTCTTCTTTCAAATTTGCTTCCATTTCTTGCCGAGTGTCTTCCCGACTCCTAGGGCAAAGAAACTCATAGTATACATTGGTAGGCCATTAAACCAAACTCAATAGTTCGTTCATTTTTTTTTTTTTTAAAGTTAAATTAAAATACATGAGCAGCAACAGTTCTCACATCGACAATGCTCTTCTCAATACGTGTGATGTACCAGTTAAGACAATCTTTTGCACTTCTTGCAGGGATGGTAAGCCAGGGATCATTCTCATATAATTTTCGGTTCCCTTCTTGATCATTCTTAGTGCTCCTACGATCACTGGTATTGTAACCGCCTTGAGATGCCACATTTTCTCAATTTCAATGAGTAGGTCTTTATATTTTCTGAGCTTGTCAAACTCTTTCGCCGAGATATTATGATCACAGGGGATGCACATGTCGATCAATAAGCAAACTTTATTGTTTTGGTCTTTCACAACAATATCTGGTTTATTGGCCTTGATGGTTCGGTCTGTATGTACTGGAAAGTCCCACTATTATTATCATTATTATTATGGTTATTATTATTATTATCATTATTATTATGGTTATTATTATTATTATTATCATTATTATTATGGTTATTATTATTATTATTATTATTATTATTATTATTATCAATCGATTCTCCGTTCTGATTTTCCCTCAGAATATTGTTCATCACTTTCAGTTTTTGACTTTATTCTTCTCATTACTTCTTCACCAACTTTCTTTCTCTCATTCGTGCCTTCGTTTCTCCCTCTTTTTTGGGGATTCATCTTTTGTCTTTTAATTCTCATTCTATTCTCGTTCCTCTTCCAGACATTACAATAGTCACAACAACTTTTTCTTATGGAAATTCCAGAAATGACAAACTTTTACCTTTGACTCCTCATGGGTAACGGAATACTCGCTTTCATGGCAAAGTCTAAACATAAAACAAACACACACACAGATTTATTCCAGTCAGCCATGAATTCATACGATAAATATATTTACTGAGAGCTTGGATGTAGTTTCGCCATTCAAACGAAACTATAATATAATCATCTCGCTCGCTGTGGAGCATTTATCACTCCTATTTGCGCTTACTGCTGCTCTAAGTGCATTTTAGCTCTTATTTCTAGCAATATAGATGCTACCCTGCGCCGTCAGTCACATCTAGTGACAACCGAGCTTTTCCTTTCCCGTTTTTCTTCTTTCACTTTTATTCTGTTGTCACCGATTGCTCTGTCGATTACTATGACAGTTTTCTTTTCTTTTTTATTCACTACAACAATGTCCCGTTGACCGATGTCTGGTCAGGTGATCGCACTGTATCATTGCATTTCACACTGATTTGGCAATTCTCATTCTCTCATTATTATTATTCAGGTCACTGCTTGGAATCGCCATATGCCCGTGGACATATGGCGTAGAGGTTAAGAGCGCGGGGTACTAACACCAACATTCCGAGTTCGATTCCAAGCAGTGACGCGAATAGAATAACAACGTAAAATACTTTAGGAATGAGAACCCAGGTTCGAAATTTCCCCCAAGACACCTATTGAAGTCTGGAGAGTATATCAGCTGCAAAGTTGTGTTAACAACAAACAAGACGAGGACAAGTATTTGTCGAATGTAAATAATGCTCTTCTATTATTATAATTATCATTATTATTATTGAGCAAGAGAGCAGTGCATGCCATCACACTGACACTGGGGTTAAATATACGAAGCCCAGTATACCCATCATGACTACCCGTCTGATAAGGGTACATCAGGCACATGCAACATAACCATATGTGGGCGACATGGTGATCTCATATCAACATAAGCTGCTCGTTATTATTATTATCATTTTACAATTATTATTATTATTATTGAGTGAGAGAGCAGTGCATGACATGAAAGTAACACTGGGGTTAAATATACGAAGCCCAGTATACCCATCATGAGTACCCGTCTGATAAGGGTACACCAGGAACATGCATCACAACCTTATGTGCACGACATGGTGATCTCATATCAAGATAAACTGCTCATCATTATTATTATTATTATCATCATCGCTGTTTAATTTTAAACAGTTTGTTTGATGTAATTTATTGCCGAAAACACCCAGTACCCTAGGAGATGTTGAAATATAACTCAAAGCTTGGCGAGGGGAAGAAATACCTCTACATAATACAACACAAACAATTGAATTGATAGGGTTTTTCTAAGGATTATTGTTTGGTCGTTTTCATTATTATTATTATTATTATTTGGTTTTGAATTGATACGACAAAAGCACGAGATTATTATTATTGTTGTTGCTGTTGTCGTCATCATTATCACCATTTTATTATTCCTGGTAATTACTACTTAGTAAGGCGCAACGAGAAAGTGCACAGCGGGCCTGCTGCCAACGTTTTCAGAATTGGTCGGAGAGCTAGAGTTAATAGAATGAATTGCCTCCACATTAGACTGCAGCGCCAACCTGCTTTATATAAATGGCATGTAGGAGAGAGTCAGGATAAAGATTAACACTTGTGCAATTAATTAACGACCATACAACCTGATTAAATACATTGCCGAGTAGATACCGCAATTGAGAACATACAGAGCGTATGCTGCTATATAAAACAGGATATGCGTGTATATGTCATAAACGTGTGTACTTATCTTAGCGTAGATAACTGCATACATATGTACAATGTATAAACTCGTGTATAGATACATATATATATACATATATTAGTGTTTATATATAAACACACATACACGATTATGAATATATATATATATATATATATATATATATATATATATATATATAGACAGATAGATATGCATATATACAATTATAAATATGTATCTATATATATATATGTGTGTGTGTGCGTATGTACACACACACACTCACACATACAATATATGCATGTGTTAATGTGTGTATATATATATATTATATATATATATATATATATTACATGTGTGTGTATATATATATATATTAGGGAGAGAGAGAGAGATTTACACACACTCACACATACAATTATATGTATGTGTCAATGTATATATATATATATATATATATTTATCAATCTACGTATATGTATGTGTGTCCTATTTTGGAAGGTATAAATCCGATGTGTGTGTGTGTGTGTGTATGCACATGCATCTCGTTGAGACCAGATATTAATTGATAGGTAGCCACCCGCTTCCAACAAGAATTAGTGTTTCTAAGAATCAGAGTTAAGTAAACTCTTGGACTGATATACATTAAAGCCGAGTGAATGCTGCAATTAGCTTGTGATACAGTAAGACAAATTGATTTCACATTAAGGATTACAACGCCAGGATGTTATTGTTATCGTTCTTGGTGTCACTGATAATCATGGGGGCGGTTGTGATGCTGTTGTATGTGATTCCCGGAAGATTAAGCTGATAATTCTATTGGATGAAATATCCAGCTTGCTGCCGGAATGTGTTTATCTACATTCAAGATAGATTGAAAAGATACATACGTTCAAATAGTGACAAATGAATCCCTGTCAATCAATACGCCATTGTTTTCTTTCCAGGTAAGGTAGCGTCTATGAGAAAGTCTCCTACAGATATTATGCAACAACGCCACAAAAAAAGTCAATGAAACGAAGAATTTTAGTGCAAGTGCAATAAATATATATATATATATATATATATATATATACTTTATTTAAAGCAGCAGAAAATTCAACAAAACCTGTTACTCTGAGTTT
Source organism: Octopus sinensis (assembly GCF_006345805.1). Taxonomy (NCBI): domain Eukaryota; kingdom Metazoa; phylum Mollusca; class Cephalopoda; order Octopoda; family Octopodidae; genus Octopus; species Octopus sinensis. Next base: position 13,089,677 of record NC_043024.1, read on the forward strand.
CACGTTGCCGTTCATCGGACCGAGCAAAAACTGTCCGATGAACGGCAACGGGAAACTCAGAGTAACAGGTTTTGTTGAATTTTCTGCTGCTTTAAATAAAGCATATTACTCTACCACTGGTATTTGAGTACTCTTTTTTCCACCTTGTTTCACATTTATGTGTTTACTCCGGTATATATATATATATATTTATATTAGCTTGCTTACGAACCACATGGTAGTAGATGGGAAACTGAAAGAAGCCCGTCGTATATATGTATATATATATATATATGTGTGTGTGTGTGTGTGTGTGTGTGTGTGTATGCTTGTGTGTGTGTTTGTCCCTCCGTCATCGCTTGACAATGATGCCGGTCTGTTTACGTTCCCGTAACTAAGTGGTTCGGAAAAAGAGACTGATGGAATAAGTACTAGGCTTACAAAGAATAAGTCCTGGGGTCTATTTGCTCGACTAAAGGCGGTTCCCCAGCATGGCCACAGTCAAACGACTGAAACAAATAAAAGAGTAAAAGAGTATATATATATATTATATATATATCCAAAAAATGGAACAAGAACGCAACAGATATCAATAAAACATCCGGACAGATAGAGGAAACGAAGATGGACCAAAAATCTAAGCTAAGAGCATTAAATACTTTGGGAGATAGCAAGCGAATGGGTAGGACACGAATCGTATCCTAGATATTTGGGTCAATGGAGCAGTGGAGGAGAATTGACTCGGAAACAGAACATTTGGTGCTCCATGTGGTACCGGAAACTAACTCTGTATAGAGAAGTTGACGAGGGAGGCGCATTTGGGACATACGTATGAACTGACCCTATTAGTGTAACTCTGGTGTCTTAAAGAAGGCGCTTTTAATTATAGATCCTTCCAACTGTTGGGCTTCCATGCAACGGAATGGAAAACGGAGCTCCGTGATTGAAAACCAAATGTTTGATCCACTAGCGCGTATGTGCACACACACACAAACACACACACAAACAGACACAGTATATCTTACAAGAAAGAAGGAGGACAACCCCTACTAGAACTATCTGTAGAATAAAAGACAGTAGTAACTGCAAAAGCCTGATTTATGTGAAGGAATAAGAAAGAGAAAAGTGGAATTTACGTATGAGTGTATTTTGGGGTCAGTAGGATGATGGGATGGGAATAGGAAAGATCGAAAGTGGTGAGGAGGCGGACAGAAAGAATTGGGTTGAAGAGAGAGAGAGAGGATGAGGGGACAAAATAGAGAGAGAGAGGTGGATATATATATATATATATATATATATATATATATATATATATATATAGAGAGAGAGAGAGAGAGAGAGAGAGAGAGAGAGAGAAACGGTGAGACAAGCAGACGATAGAGAAATAGAACGAGAGGTAGAAAGAAGTGCAGAGGGCGTAGAAGGAGGAGCGATAGAGACAGAGAGAGAGTGAGAGACAGAGAGGTAGAAAGTGGTGCAGTAGGGGTAGAGGAAGGAGTGATAGAGAGAGAGAGAGAGAGAGAGCGTGAGAGAGATTAATGGATCTTTCGTCTGTCCACAGTGATTACTGAAGACATATTGTAAACGATACGAACTTGGCACATCTACAACCGTTCAGACATCGTGGCTTTTAACCACACCACACACACACACATGCCTCTCCACTTGCCATTCATCATAAACATCACGTGACCTTGTATGATTTGTGAGTGGAAGAGGTAAACTCCATAGGTGGGGCAGCGAGGTTCAGTGACGGAAGGAGGGAGTTGCAGGGCGCTGTCTGTTTGTCGTTTTATAATTTCTGTGGTTAGGAAACATGATTTCGGGTTCAGGGCCGATGCGTGACATCCTGGGCTTTTAAATGTTTTCTGGTATAGCCCCAGACCGACAAAAGCGTTGGAGGTTACCTTGGTAGACGGAGACTGTGTGGAAGCCGGTTGTACAAACGATATAGTGGTGTGTGTGTGCATACGTTTATATGTAATGAACTCTAGCAAGGCGAAACTTCGAAACGAAACTCACCTGTCTCTCCGTAAATATTTAAGCAACATGTACTCTACTAAAAGTTATAATGTAATTCTTCAGTTTAATATTCATTTGTTTTTCACAAATAAAGTAACAGAGACAAATAACAGCATATTCTGCAATCCTTATTGGACCTAAAATGTGTTGCGTTGTCACTGATCGACAGACACATTCACGACTAGACCGCCATCATCTATCTATCTATCAACTTCTGTATCTAAAAACCAATCTGTCTGTCTATAATCTTTAACATTTTCGGCGGTTTGACTGCGGCCAGGCTGGAGCATCGCCTTTAGTCGAGCAAATCGCCCCCAGGGCATATTCTTTGTAAGCCTAGTACCTATTCTATCGGTCTCTTTTGTCAAACCACTTGGTTACTGGCACGTAAACACACCAACATCAGTTGTCATGCGATGGTGGGGGACAAACAGACACACACAAATATATATATATATATATACACGACAGGCTCCTTTCAGTTTCCGTCTGCCAAATTCATCACAAGGCTTTGTTCGGCCCGAGGCTATAGTAGAAGACACCTGCCCATGGTGTCACGCAGTGGGACTATCCCGGAACCGTGTGGTTGGGAAGCAAGCTTCTTACCACACAGCTACACGGACGGAGCGGCCCGGTAAAATTCAGGCTACGTACGTTTCCCAGCTGTCCGATCCTCTAGTGTAACAATTACTCAACGCAGAGTACTGAGCTATCCATTGATCCGATGGGTAGCTAGTTGAGTACACCTCGTTGAGTTATTATTACATCCGGGAATATGCTTGCTAAGAAATAATTTTAGCCTGAATTTTACTTACTCCATTCTCTCAATTTCGATATAGGAAAAGGCTACAACCCTCGCAAATAAATCATTCTTCCTGAATGTTGTTACTACATGATGGTGGTTGATGTAGTAACACACCCGAAACATCAGAAGTTCCTAACATATTTTTGATGGGGGCAATTATTCATTTCTTATTATAACTTAGACATAGAAGTACTTAATAATAATGGCGAGTATCATCGTTTAAATATTGTGTTCAATGGCCATCTTATATTGATAGAAGGAAGGAAATATTTCCTAGTTTTACCATACCACTATTTACACCTATGTGCGTGTGTGAACATGTGTGTGTGTGTGTGTGTGTTCGCATGTGTGTTTGTGTGTACATGAAGGTAGCGTAAAGCAAATACACATAGGAAGTATACGAATAACAAATGCTTGTGAATACATAAAATGCCCTGTAACAACTTGATAGTGAAAACAGTGAAGGAATAGTTAGACATCAGACAGACAGATAGATATATGGGTTGGTAGATAGATAGATAGAAAGATAAATAGATATATAGATAGATAGATAAAGTGAGGGAGGGAATGATATATATTGAGTGTAAATGAGTTGAGAATGTATCAAAATTATTGGTTAATGTTTTCAAGAGAAAGATGATTAAAGAGTGTGTGTCTGTTGCATGAGGTATTATTGACGCAAGGTGAAATATTTGGGTGAAGTGCAGTTGAAAATGATGAGCGTTCTCTGGAAATAAATCACATTTATAAATGAAGGCTCCCACATCGGGGGCCTTTCATTAAAGCTGGCATACAGCCTACAGATTTTGGAAATTTATTCCGATTCCCCGTCAGATGGTCTTCTATTAGGTAGTTAAGTATTATTTCCACTTGGCTAATCTTTTAAGCAAGCATTTCCTTCTGGAATAATCAGAATTTTGGCAACATTGGTGACGTTAAACAACCTATGGATATGAATATTGAGAAGCTAATTAAAGAAATAATTTTAGCGTTATTAAGAATAGATCGAATCCCGCTTAATTCGATTTCGACTTTGATACATCTGAGGTGTGTGTGTGTGTGTGTGTGTGCGTATACACAGGCATAAATCTTACGAATGAAATCAGAGTGCTCAATACATATAGATGAAATAGCTTTACGTTTTTCTTGAAAGTGAAAGTAGAGTCGAGAGACTGTCAGTCCCACTTTCAAGAAAAAAAATCATGATACAAACTTTAAAAAAAAATGGAAGAATATTAAAAACCGTATGAAACAAATCTTATGCACAGACCACATCGTTCTTTTTAAATATGTATATCTCTAAAATATTCGTGTAATTCTGCGTTTGAAGTTACTTTTCTCATAATTGATAACATTTAATTTACGAAAATCTGTCCTAATATAAATATCCTTAGATATAAAAATCTGACTATAATTTCCAATTGGAATCGTTTCCTAATTTATGCAAATATACATTGCTACAAATGGCGTCGCAGATGTTTACGTCAGAACGCAAATAAGGATTTATTGATGATACAAATTTTATATGGAACAAAATTTATATCACCTACAGCTAATGAAAAAGGACTAGAAATGTAATACATCTACCTCTCAGTATGAGAGTCATCGGAAAATGGACCCATATTTCCCCACTTTTTCCTTCACATTGCCTGAGTATACTCGTGGCTCTGATATCGTTCAAGAATTTTCTTCAAAGAAATGTTCTATTGTTTCGAATTTATAACGATGATGCAAGCTTCCCAACGGCAGTGTATTTTCGTATCTAACTACGACGTGTTGTTGATTTTAACCGCGTAGGAATTTAAATTCATATCTTCTCTCTCTGTTTCAAAAGAATCTTCAATATAAAAGTTTAAAAAAAAAACAAACAGAAATTATCTGTTTCTCTTGCGGAATCTTAAGATATCTCAGTGTCTCCCCATCAAATGCGTTAAGAAGTCTACAGAAAAAATAGAAAATAGTAAAAAGAAAATTCATTTGTTTTTCCCACCGAGCCACTGTCTCTAACACAGAGCAGAGTTTTTACTACATTTAACCATTGGACTCCGGCTATGAATGTTTCACCACGTTCAAAAGCTTCTCATCGATCAAATCTACCCAAGTAGTTCTTTCAGCCTCTTATCTATTCTTATCGATCTATATTCGATCGATGCCGTATTTACACTGCAGGTTGAATTCAAACAGCACTGCTCTTTCGACGATATTATTAATGGCTTCTGATAGTTCGATGCTCTCTCATGCTTGTCTTCAACACTCTCCTTGCTCTTCTTACAATAACTTGTATTTTATATTATATCAGGTGAGATAAAATCATGAATTTCCATTGGTGTCCCTTTGAGTAACAGCTCAGTGTTTTAATAAGATAATTGCGTCTATTCATTACACAAACACACAGACCGACACACAGACAGTCACAGAGTGTATGTGTGTTTGAAATGGTGAACAGATGTTGTATATTGAGTAAAAGGAGGCATTTAGAATTACCAGTAAATCATTATTAGCGTTTTCATTCGTTTAATCGAACTCTCAAGACAAAAAGTAGAACGAAAAGTGGCTGTGTAGTAAGTAGCTTGTTTACCAACCACGTGGCACCTTGGGCAAGTGTCTTCTACTATAGCCTCGGGCCGACCAAAGCCTTGTGAGTGGATTTGGCAGACGGAAACTGAAAGAAGCCTGTCGTATATATATATATATATATATATATATGCGTGTGTGTGTTAGTGTGTCTGTGTTTGTCCCCCTAGCATTGCTTGACAACCTATGCTGGTGTGTTTATGTCCCCGGTACTTAGCGGTTCGGCAGAAGAGACCAATAGAATAAGTACTGGGCTTACAAAAGAATAAGTCCCGGGGTCGAGTTGCTCGATTAAAGGAGGTGCTCCAGCATGGCTGCAGTCAAATGACTGAAACAAGTAAAAGAGTATATATATATATATATATATATAATAATAATAATAATAAACATTGTGTACAGTGCTCAGGTGCACTACAACTCATCGAAAGTGTATATATAATCAGGTGTAGTTTCGACGGATTTCGGAAAGCATGAGGGCCTTAAAGGATGCAGTGTCATGGCAGTGAACCACTGATGCAGGCAGTTTATTCCATGCTTCAGCAACTCTGAGTGTGAAGAAATGTTTCCGAAAGTCATGGGAGCTGTGTTGTTTTCTGACTTTGTAGGCATGTCCACGTGTGTTAGACACATGAAGATCAAAAAGGTGTTCAGTGTTGTTATTATATATATATATATATATATGTGAGAGCACTTGTCCAAATTGCCACACAGCTGGACTGAACCTTGAACTATGCGGATGGAGAGCAAGCTTCTACCATTACTCAACCGTATGCATGGTATATGTGTGTGTATATATATATTAAGTTGAATCCCACTTCATGGATGAAATAAAACACCGTTTCATTTAATTTTAAGTCTGGTTTCATGTAACTATTCGGACTGTAACAGAAATAGGAAATACGAGAGTCTATTTCATGTTATGACAACATAGAGAAGATGAATAATGTATGTGAGTGTGTGTACGAGTGTGTGAGGTTGCATATATATATATATATTTTTTTTTATAGTACAAAGTAAGATAGGGGTTATGGTGTAAAATGAATAAATAAGCCAACATTATAATATCCGTAAGTTGATGAACAAACTAAATTTGTTTCTCCATTTCCTTATTTGTATTATATAATATTATATATATATATATATATATATAGATATATATATATATAGATATATATATATAATATATTATATTATATATATATATAATATTATATATATATATATATATTATATTATATATATAATATATTATATATATTATATATATATATATCATATATATATATATATAGATATATATATATATATATCATATATATATATATTATATTATATCATATATATATATATTATATTATATATATTATATCATATATATATATATTATATATATATCATATATATAATATATTATATTATATATATATATATATATATATAATATATTATATTATATATCATATATATATATATATATTATATATATATATTATATATATTATATATATATATATATATTTATGAATAATTTCAACAAAAAGACAGTAGACTATGTTAAAATAACTATGGTTCTAAAAGTATCAAGAACAATAATACCGTTGAGGCTGCTATTAATAAGGTGGCTATTGTAAGTATTTCAGTTGGTATGTGATCGAAGTAAGTAAACATTTACCTTTTCTGAATAGATGAAGATGTGATAAAGAGTAATTACTTCCACGGTAATAAATAGTGAACAGCAATAAAGAATATGGCGGATAAAAATTATAACAAAATGAAGACATCTTAATTTGCATCGAATTTAAAGAAAGTATGGAGCAGAACATTTATTCAGATGTTAGCCAAGTTTTCAGTAATGCAAAACTTGTTGAATAGCTGAATAGACAGAGAGAATTGAATCCATTATAATATTGTAGAAAAGTGGGCATAGCACCAGTTTTATATAACATAGTTATTGAGTAATTGGGCAACAGCCAGATATACATATACATATATATATATATATATATATATATATATATATATAGATATATATATATATAGGGGGGTATTGAATAATTTAACAACGTAAATGAATTCAATTTAATCTGAATAGTTAAAAGAAGGCCTTTTTATTTTATTATTTATGAACGTTGAAATTAGCCATGACGTTGCAAATTAGATCCAGCCTTTTTTCCTTTTAATGAAAATACATTTTGATATACGAGATATAGAACATATCAACCCTGTAGTAAATCCGTGGATAAATAAAAAAAAAAAAACCTTTCTTCTATTGGCACAAGGCCTGACATTTTTGGGTCGGGTGTGATAAATCGACCGAAGTGCTCATTTGTTATTTTGTTGACCCCGAAATGAAAAAAAGTCAAAGTCGACCTCGGTGGAATTTGAAATCAGATCGTAAAATGCTAAGCATCTTCTCCGGCGTAAACAGTCCGTGATTTGCTTCTTAAAAATAGAATATGATAAATATTTGATATGTTACATACACGCATATTTGTGCAAGTGTGTGTGTGTGTGTGTGTGTATTTTGCCAATTCTAATTTCTGTTCAACATTTTCCATTTCCGTCAACAGGTTTCATGCAATTGTTTCCTAATATTACTTCATATAATTTGAATATTTTACACAGAATTTGCGAAAATTGAAACTAATGTTAGTGGCAAGGACAGATAGGTTGGTAATATTGTGTGAGAGAAGGGCGGTGAGCTGATAAACTCGTTAGCACGCCGGGTGAAATGCTTAGCGGCATTTCGTCTGCCGTTACCTTCTGAGTTCAAATTCCGCCGAGGTCGACTTTGCCTTTCATCTTTTCGGGGTCGATTAAATACGTTACACACTGGAGTCGATATAATCGACTTAATCCGTTTGTCTGTCCCTCTTTGTCCTCTCTGTGTTTAGCCCCTTGTAGTAGTAAAGAAATAGATATTTCGTCTGTCCTTACGTTCTGAGTTCAAATTCCGCCAAGGTCGATATTACCTTTCAATCTTTCCGGGGTCGATTAAAAAAATACCAGTTACCCACTGGGGTCGATGTAATCAACTTAATCCCTTTGTCTGTCCTTGTTTGTCCAATCTATGCTTGGCCCCCGCCCTGTGGGCAATAAAGAGATGAATATTGTGTGCAAGAAAGAGACT
>NC_043024.1:13103186-13134292 GCF_006345805.1 Octopus sinensis
TATTAGACTATGACCACGCTGGAGCACCACCTTGAATAATTTTTAGCTGCATTCGTCGACGCAAAACTTATTCTCTTGCAGGCCTGGTACTTATTCTTAACGGTCACATGTGCCAAAAGGCTAGGTTACGGGGACGTAAACAAACCATCACCGGTTTCCAAACGGCGGAGGGTGACAAGCAGGGACAAAAACCACACACAAACATATCGGTCTACTTTCAGTTTCCGAATACCAAATCCACTCACACGCCTGCGCCTTTATTATCCTGCTTTTCTTTTTACTGTAGTCATTGAATTGAGTTCACGCTGGAGTCAAACAAATCGATCCTAGTACTTACATTTTTTAAAACTTGCTACTTATACTATAGATGCTTTTGCCGAACAGCTAAGTAACGGGGACGTAAACAAACAAAGACCGGTTGAAAAGCGGTAACGTGTGTGTGTTTGATAAACACAGATACGAGGGCTTCGGCGTAATCTCCGTCTACGTTGGTCGGATTTTGTATAAAAACACTTACTCAAGATGCAGCGCGTTCTCTAACAATTTCACTGATAATAAACTGAATGAGCAGCGACGGGAAACATGTTTCAGCCATTTGTGTTTCGATTACAAAACTGCGAACACAAATAGCGTTAAGTGTAGGGAGATTGAGATAGAAGGATGGAGGGGGGCAGTAGCGATGGTCTTTATTGTATGAGGAAATTTGTGTGAGATGAATACGATGAATGGAGAAGTAAAATGCAGAATAGTGGTAAATATACAAGATGGGTGAGGTACGTGAAAAGAATTAAGGAGTAGAGGCTATGAGGTGAGTCGAGTATCATAACACGATGCCTGCAAAGGAGTATTCATAACTGACAAATAAACGACTCCGATTCTTTCTAAGTTATTTACTCGTTCTGTTATTTCTCCTTTTCTTAAACTGTCATCATCACAGCTCGATGCATCCATTAAATATTCCATCGCTGTCATTAACCTTCGCATATTCTTCCTTGCATTGAATTTCTTCGACGCATTTAAATAAGTAAACCATTGAGGATACTGTATTCCGATGCCAGGGAACAAATACTAATAACAAATAAACACTGACACCGGCCAAAAGCGGTCGGTGAAAGTCAATGTTGAAAAACATTTATCTTATACCTTTACTCCAAGATGAACTTAGCTATTCATCTCTTCCACAAATCAATGAGCAAAGAGTTGTCTTTCGCCCCACCAGAAATAGCAGCCCAATTTCCCTCAAATCCTGTTTGTTTATCTTCCAGCTCAGAGATGTACATTGTAAAATATTGTCCTAGATACACTATGCCTATATCATGGGATTCCCTGGGAATATGAATCACTCTCTCGTTCGCACTCATTTTTACTTATTCGTTCCTGCCCTTTCTCTTCTTTCTTTACACCTTAAACTCGCTGCCTCTTTCTTCCTGTCTTTCACTCTCTCGTTCTTTCATACTGGCTCTCTTCCCCCTCTCCCTATCATTCCTTATCTTAACACTCTCCTCCCACCTCTCTCTACTCTTTCTCGTTCTTATTCTTCTTCACTTTTAAGCATTATATCTGTTCGTATCTCCCACCAAGTCCTTCCTCTGTATTTCCTTCTATATTCCTCACTCATTCAGTGTCTATTGCTCGTAGTCTCTTTCTCCCCGACTTTCAAGCTTTATCTCTCTTTCTTTCTATATCTCTCAACGATTCTCTCTCATTCCTCGTCTATCATTTCCGCATGCAAACCAACAGACACACACACACACAAACACGCGCGCGCTCTTATTCTATTTACGACTTTAGCGTCGTTGAAATCGAACGTTCTCGTTAGATTCCTACGTTTCAAGCACATCTCAATCTTCCAACGCACTCTCGGAAGTACAAGGTTGCTTTTAGCATTTATTGCTCTTCAAATGAAACCAAGAATTTTAACTTTCCATTATTTACCAGTTAATTTTCCGTTAAATTATGCATTTAATTCACCATTCCATCTGCTGTTTTTGGTTCTCTACAAAGAATGCTGCGAAACAAGTGGAAATTGAATTAATCTTGTGACAGCGCAAACTTAGAAGTATGCTACTTCAGAATCGCTCTGAAATATTTATGAGGTTTCACAAATTACGATAACATGTAAATTCTTCGCAAATACATTCAACATATAAAGTTCGTAGATTCTCCAAGGCACTAAAGACGCTACAATGCAATCACTTCCATTGCTAGAAATAGCTCACAAAATTACATTCTCCCAAGCGAAATCAATAAAACATGAACTCATTTAATGTAAATATTACAAAGAGTGGAATAATAAATTTTACGTTTTGAGACAGAGAACTCTAACGCTTTGCAGAATGTTCCTTTATCAAGGAGAGGTAAAATATTCACTGGTACTCCGTTAACTTAGTGACACCTAGGCTTAAATAGACAGGATGGTCATGTCTGGAAAGGCTTTTTATTGTATATCTAGAGAATAGGGATCACCTGTGGCTAAATTCGTTGTATTTGTATGTTTTAGTTCCTCATCAGAATTTTCGGGACTGTGGCCAAGCCACGACATCGCTTTTGATATAATATTTCACATTAAATAAGGCGGCGACCTTGCAGAATCGTTAGCACGCCGGGCGAAATGCGTAGCAGTATTTCGTCTGCTGTTACGTTCCGAGTTCAAATTCCGCCGAGGTCGACTTTGCCTTTCATCCTTTCGCGGTCGATAAATTAAGTACCAGTTACGAACTGGGGTCGATGTAATCGACTTAACCCCTTTGTCAGTCCTTGTTTGTCCCCTCTGTGTTTAGCCCCTTGTGGGTAGTAAAGAAATAGATATAATATTTCACATTAAATGGAAACATTTTGTTGTTTCAAAAGCTTAACCCAGCTTTTTCATTTCTCGAGCTGAACTGTACCATTTCATTCTGTATTGAGACACAGTCTATCCTAGTCTAGAGTCCACTATATCGTTCTTAGGTTAAAGTTTGGATCTATATTCCTTTTTAGGGGTGATGGAGATGAAGAGTACTTACATGTGTATGTGTGTATCTGCAAATGTGTGTACGTCTGGATGAATGTATATGCATAGGTATATACGGGTATCTCTGAACCTATGTGGGTGTATATATATATATAAAGTTAATTCAAACAAGAAAGCACAAAAAAACACAACAACGCGAGAACGTGGAACAAATATAGTATTATTGGACGCTCAGGAAAGAAGGAAAGAAGGAGGGTTTAACGTTTCGAGCGGAGCTCTTCGTCGGAAACATAGGAGAAGGAAAGATCCAGAGAAGGGAAGACAGAGCAAAAAAAATCGCGAACGGTACACACGAGGTCACATTTTGAAATATATATATATACAAAATTTAGAGGACTGACCACTAAAAGTGGACAGCCTATATGCTAAACATAGACGTCAAATCGCCGTTACCACGAAGAATGTGTTCTCAAGAAAAATCCCAGCAAAAAACGAAAATGTAAAAATAAGCAAGGCAAATGAAAATATACGAAATAAAAAAACCATTACCTATTAATATCAATTTCTACCCTTATTTAATTTTAAATATATATATATATATATTTAATGTAGGATAAAAGTTTTTCGAAAAAAATTCTTATCAATGGCCAGCATAAGTTATATATATATATATATATATATATATATATGCGTGTGTGTACATACACATATATAATTTTTTATAATTTTATTCATACTTTATATATGAATATTTTAATCTTTAATTAACTAAATTTACCTTATTTATATTTAAATTTCCTCTGTTATCTCGTTTTACTTCATTTATATGTTTTAATTTTATTTTTCTACTCTTCTTTATTTCTAATCAATCTGGAAACCCCCTCGCGCGAGCATAACACTACAGATAATAAACCGTATGATTTTGTCTGCTGAAATGAATCATAAGCCCGCATATAACATCGCAGCGTAAATCTTCTTCCCATTGATGAAACTATTACAAATATCATATAAATGTAAATTTAATATACAAATTTGTGACTAAATTATTGACAGTTAATTGAAACGGCCGTAAGAAGCGAAGATAAGAAATGTGTTTTTAATAATAAACAACTATTAACTTCCTAATTTCCGTTTTGTTTTCAACGTTTAACAAGATATAAACCATATGCTTTATATATACCTATTATTTTAAGGGAATTTCATTTCCCCAAAATACTTGGTATTGAACCAATATTTCCTTGGATGCAACCATCCTTTCACGAGGTTAACATATCCTGGAATTAATTTAAATTTAATAAACTTAATAATTTTAATATGCATGTATGTATGTATGCATGCATTTATTTGTGTGTGTATCGAGTATTCCATTGTTAACTCTTCTGAACGCTTCCTTTACATAAACGAAAAAGAAAACGAATTGTTCAGAGAAGGTCTCGGGGTATTATTAACATGTCAATTCCTCAATGATATAACAATAAGTCATTCCTTAAGCAAGGGCGATAATGAAGGAATGAAAAACAATTGAGGAATTTCAAACAAAGAATGAAGAAAATATTTTATATTCATTCGTTATTGAAAAGTGAATCGTGATTTATTTGTCTTTCACTATCAATTATATCTTGCTCTATCTTTGATCAATCTCCATGTTGAGCAGACGTTATTTACTTCAACGAATCAATGCCTGCGTTTCGGATATTGGTGCTGCCATAAATAAGCATAGCGCCGCAACGTTTTGGATAAACGCTCTGAGTGACACGAATACTTGTATTCTTCAGGATATGTTGAATATTGTTTCCAGTAAGTACGAATCAAAATACATACATACGTATACTTGTATGAGTGTGTGTATGAAGAGACAGAGTGTGTGTCTGAGAGAGATAGAGGTAAATAATCCTTTCTATTCTAGGCACAAGGCCCGAAATTTTTTGGGGAAGCGGTTAGTGAATTCGATCGACCCCAGTACGCATCTAATACTTAATTTATCGACCCTAAAAGAATGAAAGGCGAAGTCGACCTCGGCGGAATTTAAACTCAGAACATAAAGACAGTTGAAATACCTATTTCTTTACTACCCACAAGGGGCTAAACACAAAGAGGACAAACAAGGACAGACAAACGGATTAAGTCGATTATATCGACCCGAGTGCGTAACTGGGACTTATGTAATCGACCCTGAAAGGATGAAAGGCAAAGTCGACCTCGGCGGAATTTGAACTCAAAACGTAAAGACAGACGAAATACCTATTTCTTTACTACCCAGAAGCTGCTAAACACAGAGAGGACAAAGAAGGACAGATAAACGGACTAAGTCGATTATATCGACCCCAGTGCGTAACTGGTACTTATTTAATCGACTCCGAAAAGATGAAAGGCATAGTCGATCTCGGCGGAATTTGACGTTGACTTTGCCGTTCATCGATGTAATCGACTTAATCCCTTTGTCTGTCCTTGTTTGTACACTGTATGTATAGCCCCTTGTGGGCAATAATGAAATAAACGTTAGCGCGCCGGGTGAAATGCGTATCGATATTTCAACTGTCGATACGGCGTCAGGATGTCAGCTGATTGTGACGAAGTGCAGATGGAGGTCTACTCAGATGCTTAAATCATTAAGACAGGGTGTCCTTTTTCTCACAGAAACGGAAAACTGCTTCGTAAAATCATATTTGCTCTCAAACGCTTTGTCCCCAGCCAGTATGTCGAGGACGTTTTGGGTTTGGAAACCAGATTCTCTCAATTTAATGTCTTCGCTGCTATATTTTTTTCAGTTTTGTAGATGTGGGGTTCCTCCAATCAGCTCCCATACCGCACAATCTCTTTAATCAGAATCACTTGTTTTGATGTTTGCATGTGTGTGTATGGTGTATATATATATATATATATATGTATATATATATATATAGGCGTATGTATATGTATGTGTCTGCATTTACATGTATGTAAGCATTTGGGCACATACATGTATGTAATATGTGTACACGAAAAAAACTATGTACTTTCTGATGAATGTGTGTGTATGTATGTATGTATGTATGTATGTATGTGTGTGTGTGTCTGTGTGCGTGTGTTTGTGTGTTTGTGTGTGTGTGTGTGTGTGTGTGTGTTTATTTTGCCTTGTTCTTCATTATTTCTTAATTCACCATTGAAAACTAAAATGAATTTATCAAACACACTTTGACTCTAGTTTGTTAATGTCAACCACTCAAGGCAGTCATTGTTTCTCTACTTTATATTGAATTAACAAAATAAACATCTACAACAACCATCCCCGCCACCAACAACACCAGTTAAAACAAAAATTTACCGAAAACTCGCATTATTAAATCGTTATTTGTCTCTTAACGTCATCTTCCGTTTATTTCCATTTTGTTTTTATTTAATCATTTTTTATTCCATTATTTCTTCTTAACCTAACAAACACGGCTTCTAATGTTTTGCGTATTTCTAAACTTTACAAATGTTTTATAATTGCCTCTAAATTCTGTCAAAGGCACATAAATTGGCCGCACATTATATATAAGAAAATACATCTGTCCCAGGAAGAACAAAAAATGTCTTATTCCGTCTTGCTCGTATTAATTACTCTTCTAGAGCGGCGAGCTGGCAGAACCGTTAGCACGCCGGGCGTAATGCGTAGCCGTATTTCGTCTGCCGTTACGTTCTGAGTTCAAATTCCGCCTAGGTCGACTTTGCCTTTCATTCTTTCGGGGTCGATAAATTATGTACCAGTGTACGCACTGGAGTCGATGTAATCAACTTAATTCGTTTGTCTGTCCTTGTTTGTCCCCTCTGTGTTTAGCCCCTTGTGGTAATAAAGAAACATATTAATTACTCTTCTGGTTAGATCTTAGTCCTAACAGAGTGAAAGAAACTTATTCGCTTCGAAGTTACTGACAACCGCCTTGCTTTTAATTAGGCGTGGTCATTCAGTTATGCTCGTTCGTCTCAGCGACTCGATATGTGGACATAGGTACACAGACACCTTAGAAGGTAGCTTAAATGTGCATATATTTACATGCATGTGTGTGTGTGTGTGTGTGCGTTCGTGGGGACGCATGGCCCAGTGACTAGGGTGTTGCACTCATGATCACGAGGTCGTGGTTTCAATTTCTAAACTAGGTGGTGCGCTGTGTTCTAGAGCAAAACTCTTCCTCTCCCGTTACTCTACGATCACTTCCATACCTGACACACCTTGCACCTGTTCAGAGGACGTCGATTAGATGAAGAGAGAGAGAGAGCTAATATACGGCACAATTGATAATTAGAAATAAATTATTTGTGCAGCTTGTTTGACAAACCGTTCTACTCTTATACGTTGTCCTCGACGGCAGAGTCCATTCTACACAACACACACACACACACACACACAACACACACATACTTTTAGTCTTCTGCTTGCTTCAGCCATTATACTGCAGCCTTGAATAGTTTTAGTGGAACGAATCAACCCCAGTGCTTTTTTCCTATTTTTAAGCTTGGTACTCAGTAAGTCGCTGTTTTCTATCGAACTCCTAAGTTACATGGATGTAAACACACCTACACCGGTTGTCCAGCTGACGAACCACAAGAACAAAGACACACACACACACACGTACATACGGCGGTCTTCTTTCAGGCTACAGCAGAAAACGATTGCCCAAGGTGCCACGCAGTGGGACTGAGTCCGGAACCATGTGGTTGGGAAGCAAGCTTCTTACCACACAGCCACTTCAGCAGTAATCTATCTATATGTGTGTGTGTTTGGGGTATATATATGTGTGTGTACAGGAGAGGGATTTGCATGCACATTTTTGCACATGTGCATGTATTTGTATACCTTCTACCTTCAATATGATGCACTCAGACTGCAGCTATTAAAGGACACACGCTTCAATGGAATTTTAGTCAAACGAATCGATTAAAACTTATTTTAATCGGGGTACTTATTCTGTCGAACTATTTCACCGAACCGCTAGCTAACGGGGACACAAACACATTTACATTTGATGCATCACAAAAGTGACGAAACATCGATGTCGATCGCTTCTGAACGGAACTTGGCGCTAATTGTCTCACCTGTGTACAAATGACATTCATGTGTTTTAACACCTGGCGCTTTCTGACAGAAATCTTCAACGCCTAGAATTGCAGCCGACGGACTAGCAAAATGCATACATTATGTTGGTGTGTCGATATATATATATATATATAAATATGCAATGTGAAGAAACAAAAGACCTGGTAATTCAATCCGCAAATAACGTAGCTTTTAGTTAGCTTCCGTTACCACTTGAGACTTGCTCCAATATTTTTACCTATACACGCTTGTTTTAACGTCTTAATACCTCCATCCGGAGATTTGTTTTTCAATCCATTAATGTAGACATATATTTTTAATATATTTATTTACAGATTAAAAAAAATAAAGTCTGTATTTTTATATTTTTAATCTATCATGTAGAATTGTCCTTTCAATCCATCTCTCATCGGAGTTTGCAGATTCAATTGCCAGTTTTTTTTGTTTCTTCACATTACCTATTGATATCCTTGGTCTTAAGTTACTGTTGAGCACTTCTAAGTTCAACCCTCCACTTTGTGAGAGAATTCCTTATCAATCTTCTTTCTCAAGACAATTACAATATATATACATATATGTATGTGTGTGTGTGTGTATACATACACACACACTCATATATACATATACTTTCTATTATAGGTAAAAGGCTGGAATTTAAGGGGTGGAGAGACAGTCTATCACTTAATTTATCGACTCCGAAAAGATGAAAGACAAACTGGAACTAGGTGGGATTTGAACACAAAACATGGAGTTGGTCGAAATGCAAACAGGCATTTTGGCCGGCGTGTATATATAAGTAAAAGTGAGAGAGTGTGGGTGTGTGTGTCTGCGCGCGCGTATATATATGAATATTTCTGTATGTATAAGTGCAAATATATTTGTATCTGCATATATGTGTGTGTGTGTGTCTCTGTGTGCCTAGATATTAATATCTGTGCTTGAGTTTATTGTTGCAATGGTCTCAGTTACGAGAACTGTGTTATTCAATGTAAGCACTAACCTTACAGGTTTCAATCAAATGTTTATATCGATCTCAACACTTCAACAGATACTTATTTAATCGTCACTATCAATCGAAATAGCTTTAGGGAATTATATCCGATTTTTGGACAAAAAATCTTATATGGATTTATATATATATATATATATATATATATATATATTACATAATATATTCCACTCGTGCGGTACCTTAAAACTCCACTATGTTATATATATATATATATACACTCACACAAAAACACATATATGTATATACATATTTGTGTGTATATATTTATACAAATTCACACAATTTTATATGCGGCGTATAAATTTATATACACATTCGCAGATATGTTATATACACCAAGCTCTTGTGTATGTGTGTATAGGCTTTGTATGTTTTCCAATGCGTTTAAGTAGAATCAAGTACACTTTCACAGAGTTATACATTCTGAACCGCTGCCAATTTCCATTCCACAGACAAAATGTTAGAGGATGGATCCTTGACACTGTTAGGAAAATCATGAATTCTTAACTGGAGCTGTCACTTCTCGAGAAAGTCTTCACACTAAATTCTTCGTAATTGGGATGACAACCGTTTTATCAAGTATGATACATCGTTAGCTGCTTATGCAGGAGTGTGCTTATGTATATACGCACATAGACATATGTGTGTATGTCTATCTATTTACATACCTATCTATCTATCTACTTATCTATCTATCTATCTATCTATCTATCTATCTACTTATCTATCTATCTATCTATCTATCTACTTATCTATCTATCTATCTATCTATCTACCTACTTACCTATCTATCTATCTATCTATCTACCTACTTACCTATCTATCTATCTATCTATCTACCTACTTACCTATCTATCTATCTATCTATCTATCTATCTATCTATTCATCCATCTATCTAATTATCTATCTATCTTTCTATGTATGACAAAGATGACTTTTGGCTGGAGATTGTTAGATTCATTGCTGTATTCTGACATATGTTTCTGCTTCCCACACGTTTATTTGTAAGAATATTTCCGAATCCATAGAATTTTATTAAATAAAATTTATAATATTTATGGATGTTGAACATGTCTTTATTCCTAAACGGATATATATATATATATATATATATGCATGTATGTATGTATGATATATATATAATATATATATATATATGCATGTAGTATGTATGATATATATATATATATATATATATAATCATAACATATGTACGTATATATATATATACCATATATATATATATAAAATACCATTAAAAGCAAATTTCAGCATCATTCCTCCTCAGATAACATCGCATATGGACATAATGTCTTTAAAAACGAAATACATAGCGTTGGCATTGAGAAAGTTCGCTGTATTTCTCCCTCATAGAGCTTCTCTGGTCGTATATAGTCAAAGCTAACATTATGCCTAAGGGAAATCTACCCTAACAATAGAGATAGAAAAAAAAAATGGTGAATAGATAGACAGTCGTGGGAGAAGGAATTAGGTTAACTTGACATAAAACCGAATGGAACCATAACCTATGATGTTAGATTCATTTAAAAAATTAAGAGAAAAGAGGAAGCGATCAAATATGGCAGCCGCTTAATATATATATTCATACACAAATACATATATGTGGTCTGATCGATACGCATCCAGATCGTTGCCATAGTAGCGAAGCTAATGCAGGGAGAGTGAAGTTGCTTGGCACAGATTGACCTTGAACTCTGATGTGCATGCGCACTAAGTTTACACCTTCTAGTCCACTTCCTCTGTTTACATCAGTGCTTGGAAGGAACATGTGTTTGCGAGTGTTCATCGCATTGACAATGAAAGAGAAAGTTAAGTAGAGAACCAGCATCAAATTTTGCCAAAATCTTGGCGATGCCAGCTCAGAGATTTACGAAATGTTCTCAAAAAGTTTTCATCGTTCTCGACACAATCAAAGAGAACTCATGCAACTGTGAAACCCGAGTGTCCTTTCGGTCAGCTAAAAGCCGCCTTGGCACAGACTTGGCAGATGAGCGTTTCGTATCCAAATCTTCGATGATAAGGAACTGAACTGAACAGTAAACTAATCTGCACATCCTCTGAGAAGTCACGGATGGAGATTCGACAATTTCTGTCAAAACTACACGCACGTCTTCGATATTTGTCTCCAAGACCGTTCGTCACTCTCGACATTTTCTTGGCCACCTTGGAAGCGTCTGAAGGACCCCACACTTTTTCTGCAATATTGCATAGACCTCTTAGTAGGTATCGCCATGGAAGCTTTCTCTGTCATGGTGAAGGCGACGATCACACGTTACCAGTTAAGTACCAGTTGCGTACTGGGGTCGATCTATTCGACTGACCTGCTCCACCAAAATTTCGGGCCTTTTGCGTAAAGTAGAATCATGAATTCTTAACTGGAGCTGTCACTTCTCGAGAAAGTTTTCACACTAAAGCCTTCGTAATTGGGATGACAACCGTTTTATTAAGTATGATACAACGTTAGCTGCTTATGCAGGAGTGTGCTAATGTATATACTCACATAAACATACGTGTGTATGTCTATCTATTTACCAGTTAAGTACCAGTTGCGTACTGGGGTCGATCTATTCGACTGGCCCCCTCCACCAAAATTTCGGGCCTTTTGCCTAGAGTAGAAAACGGATCACACGATACTTCGAAGCACTGCTTTAAAGAACAGAATGAAGAATGTGTTAAAACTTAGTGCACATGTACAACACTGGCGGAGGTCAATCTGTACCTGGCACCTTTACTCTGCGTGCTTTTGCTTCGTTACAATGGCAACGACCGGATACTTATTGATCAGACCTTGTATATGTCTATTTAGTTATATATATTTATGTATTTTATTGTGACTGGGGAGCATCATTTTCTTCTAGTGCCTTATTAATTTAACACTCACTGGTCTGACTTCCACTCATTTACATCTATGTATATTTATATGTATATAAACATACATATATCTATGTATACTCTTTTACTCTTTTACTTGTTTCAGTCATTTGACTGCGGTCATGCTGGAGCACCGCCTTAAGTACTTATTCATTCGGTCTCTTTTTGCCGAACCGCTAAGTGACGGGGACGTAAACACACCAGCATCGGTTGTCAAGCAATGCTAGTGGGACAAACACAGACACACAAACACACACACACATATATATACATATATACGACAGGCTTCTTTCAGTTTCCGTCAACCAATTCCACTCACAAGGCATTGGTCGGCCCGGGGCTATAGCAGAATACACTTGCCCAAGATGCCACGCAGTGGGACTGAACCCGGAACCATGTGGTTGGTTAGCAAGCTACTTACCACACAGCCACTCCTGCATGTATGTGCATATATATGGTCGAAATTTACAGAAAAACAAAACATGAAGACAGGTGTATGAACACCAAGCAGGTTTATTAGCTAGATGCTCAGGAAATTGAGAAAGTCTCCTACGTTTCGAGCCTACGCTCTTCAACAGAAATGAATGAGAAGAAATAAACACACACACACACACATACACACAAAGATATGTATATATAAACATATATATATAAATATATGAAAGAATGGAGTTGGACGACGAATTAACAAAATTCCTTTATTTTCGAATATGTTTCGAAGGCTGCATATTCCTAATTGCGAAGGAATAAGGAGTATATTATGTCTTCTCGGATGTGAATTTCCTACCCAGGTATCGGTTAACCGAATTATCCATAACAAGATAATTCATTCAACTACTCAAATATATATATATATATATATATATATAGCGCATGTTAGTCTTTTAGTGTGTAACGTTACGTAATTATAAATGCAAACAGAAACATGTGGTTATACGTGAATATCTTCATGTTTGCCGTATGTGTATGTATTGTGTACGTACGACTATACATAAGAACTTTTAGGAAACGCACACGCGTCGCGCACACAAACACACACACACACACACACACACATACACACAGAATATTCTTGAGTAAATTTGATATAAAAAACATTATCGGTAGAGAAGTCATGTCTCATAAAAAAATATGAACCAAAATGAACTGGATGTTGAAAATAAATAAATTAAGAAATAAAAGGAAAAAAAGAAAATGGCGGGGAGGAGAATAAATGGAAGAAAAAAAAAACAACTAAATCTGTTATTTGAAATTACTTAAAATTTGAAAGAAGAAACGAAGGGCAAATAAACCGAAAGTATAACAACTGAAGATCAACCGATTGCTTTTGCTTTGTATTATAATAATAATAATAATAATAATAATAATAATAATAATAATAACAATAATAATAACAATAATAATAACAATAATAATAATAATAATAATAACAATATAAATAATAATAATGATAATAATACTAATAATAATAACAGTATAAATAATAATAATGATAATAATGAATATTAGTATTATTATTTTTATCGATATTGCTATTATTATTGGTATTACTATTGTTGTTGTTATTGTTGTTATTACTTTGCTGTTCCTCATCGAATTATTTATTTGTTGTTGTTGTTATTAGCCTTAATAATATTGGGATTATCTCTTTTTCTTTTCATTTTATTTCTTTTTTAATATTTCCTAAATTCCATTATTGGAACTGTCAAAATAAAATTGATCACAATAAATCCTTTATTTGTGATAGGCAGAGTGAACAATAAAGCTATTAATAATAGTAGTATTAGTATTAGTAGTAGTAGTAGTGATCATGACGATAATATTATTATTATTATTATTATTATTATCAATAGTATGATTTTTATTAGTGTTTTATCTGCCACAAGGCCCCAAATATTGGGGCCTGCGCAATGGTAAAGTACATAAGAAGACAAAAATTTGAGATTGCGTGGAATTGACAGGGATTAAAATGGTCAGAATACATGAAAGCACTAAAAATACAATAATAAATAGGTAATCCTTTATAAATAGCACTTAATGTAGGGAACACGATAAGAAAGAACGGTTAACGATATTTCAGACAAGCAAAGTGGAACAGTCCACATACAAGTCAATGTCACCCAGATATACCAATCGGCCGAAATCTGGAGCTCGATTGAGCGGTTTATAAAATGTCTTAGAAGCAGTGCATTATTTTCTACAATCGTATTTCTTTTAAAGAAGACGGTAACTGTTTTGGAGATTTAGTCTTAGAGGAGAAGCTCTGCTGTCAGGCTTTTCTGCCACATCCAACAGAAAATATATTCTGTTTTAGTCAATCAAAGAAAGATAACTCGATATGTGAGTAAACGAAAAAGTTACTTCGAACTTCTTTAGAGACGTGACTGAGCGACGGAACCATTATGTGATTCCTGGTGGGAAGCGTGACTAAGAGAGGGCCATTCTTTTGTGTTTCACATAATACATCAGTATTGCTTGTAACAACCCAAACTTTTGGATTGCTTTCTTATATTTGTGAGAGGTATGTTTCCAGAAATATTATAATCAAAAAAGCAATGTAAGGTAATAAATTCGTTTTTCTATGTCGAGTCATTAGCAGACATATATACATACATATATATACACACATATATGTACACACTCATATACGCACACATATATATATGCACACATATATACACACATATGCACACACACACACACACATATATATATATACATATATATACACACGCATATATATACATATATACATATATATATATACACACGCATATATATACATATATACATATATATATATACATATATACACACACACATATATATACACACACACATATATATATACACACACACAGCACTATACACACACACACACATATATATACACACACACACATATATATACACACACACACATATATATACACACACACACACATATATACCACACACACACACATATATACACACCACACATATATATACACACACACACACACATATATATACACACACACACACATAATATATACACACACACCATATATATACACACACACACAATATATACACACACACACATATATATACACACACACATATACACCACACACCACACATATACACACACACACACACATACACACACACACATACACCACCACACACACACACACATATATATACACACACACACATATATACACACACACACACACTATATACACCACACACCACACCATATATATACACACACACAACACAATATACACACACACACACACATATATATACACACACACACATATATACACACACACACACATATATACACACACACACAATATTATACACACACACACACATATATATATATATACACACACACACATATATATACACACACACACATATATACACACACACACATACACACACACACACTATATCACACACACACATATATACACACACACACACCATATACACACACACACAACACACACACATACACACACACACACACACACAACAACACACACACACACACACACCACACACACAACATATATATATATATATATATATATATATCAAAATAAAATAAAAACATGATGCGAAGGATTCAGCGGTACATATGTTTCGGGCCTTTATTAGACAGATTTATAACAATGCATAATGTATGTCTGTGGCCTTCTTCAGCCGCGCACAACAGCTTCCACAAGGACATGTGTTACATCAAAAAATTCTTGTTTGGGGATGCAAATCCTCTCATTCACGTACGACATAATGCGGCAGCAGCATAGAGTTGAAGCGTCCATCTCTTCTTCTCTCAATGTAGAATGAGGAAAATTGGATGTTGAGGTAATGTAAATAAATAAATACATATATAGAGGTGAAGATGGAGGGGCGAGAGTTCGGGACGAGGGATAAAAAATGTACAAAAAGTGTAAGTATAGAATAATATAAAAATGTAGAGGATAAAGGGTTGTAAGAGATGTAAAGGGGGTATAAAGAAATATAAAGTAAAATAGAAATAGAAATAAAAGTAAAAAAACCTGATAAAAACATGATAAAAGTGTAAAAGAATGTAAAGATAGGGATGTATAGAGGTTATGGACCAAGCATGGTGGTCAGGAGATTGATAAAATTTAGTTGTAGAATTGTCAGTACATCAACAATTTCGTCTGGGGACTTAATGCGTTGTAAATCAGAGCTGATGAGCATTTAATCTGGTTCCTTGAATTAAATGGACTTCTAGTACATACATATCATCATGGATATATACACCCACATACACGCGTACATATACGCCTCCAAGCCTATAACATACACACGCACTCGCGTGTAAAACGTACATAAACACACACGCACCCACACGCACGCGCGTACACACACATACATACACCGAATATCCGCATATATACACGGACATTACGCGCGTACACGCTCACATGTATATACGCGCGCCTATCACTACCTACACACACGTATATGCCCACGCCTCTAGGTCCAGGTATAAGATATTAAAGGATGTGTATAAGAACGTATGTAAAGAATCCCGTACTCATGCCAATACGCGCACGCACACACGGCTGTGTGTCCGTATGTGCGTGCACATATACACTCATATACACACACAGAGACACACGCGCACATGGGTATAGCTATAAGATATCGAAGTATGCATGTACATATATGCGCGTGCATATGTATGTATGCGTATACACACGTACGCGGACGCTCGTATATTCAAAAGGTGGATCCATAGGTAAGTAAATAAACATATATAGAGGTGTAAAGCGATAAGTTAGGGGTAAGAATGAGGGTAAGGATAAAGATTAGAAATAAAAAATACAGTAGAAAATAAGAAATACAATGTAATAGTTAGAAATGAAGTATAAGAATTATAAAAATTATAAGAGTTAAGGTAAGGGATGAAAATGAAAATGAGAATAAATGGAAGTAGAATAAAAGTAAAAATAAAATTAAAAATAAAAATAAAAAATAAATGGAAGTAGGATAAAAGTAAAAATAAAAGTAAAAATAAAAATAAAATAAGATAAAAATATAATTTTGTAAAGTTTAACATGAGATGAAGGTGGTTGAAAGTTAGAGGTGTGTGTTAAACGTAGGGGCGGGCGGGGGGAACTGAAAATTGGAAGGGTGGGAAGTGGAGTTTGGCGGTGTGTGTGCGTTCAAACTCTGAGTTAGAAATGTGAAAGGGTATAGATATAGGGGATTAAAGAGACTACATAGGGAGGATATGGGTGTAGGAGAAGAAATATTTAGGGAAAAGAAGTCATATATGGGAGACAAAATTTGTATATATAGGGGGAAAATGCAGGGGACCCTATATGCACGTACACACACCCACACACACACACGCACATGTACATATATATGTATATGTACACATACGTACACGTATGTGCACATACATACGCACACACACACACACATACACATATACACGCACATATAGGAAGCGGGATGGTTGCTCAACCTCCTGGAAATCCAGATACTACAACCACCGGTCCTCGCTGAGACACAGACATAAGGCTAACAGCACCTCCCTCTCTAAAAGAATTTGGGAATTAAAAGACAAATGCATAGGCTTCAAACTCAGATGGTCCATCATCGGATCAGCTGCACCTTATTTAAATAATAGAGCAGGATGCCAACTATGCTGTGTAGAACTCCTTAACATCTTGAAATTCAAAGACAAAACAATCTTATTAACAAAAGGTCAGAGTTCAAACCATCCTGTATACATAAACTTATTAATACTTTCAAATACTACAATGCTTAGGTCTTATACCAACTCCCCCATGCAATTTCTCCCACCCGGTGCAACCTGTCGGCTCCAGCACATCCCGCTTTCCTATATGTGCGTGTATATGTGTATGTGTGTGTGTGTGCGTATGTATGTGCACATACGTGTACGTATGTGTACATATACATATATATGTACATGTGCGTGTGTGTGTGTGGGTGTGTGTACGTGCATATAGGGTTCCCTGCATTTTCCCCCTATATATACAAATTTTGTCTCCCATATATGACTTCTTTTCCCTAAATATTTCTTCTCCTACACCCATATCCCCTATGTAGTCTCTTTAATCCCCTATATCTATACCCTTTCACATTTCTAACTCAGATGTTGAACGCACACCGCCAAACTCCACTTCCCACCCTTCCAATTTTCAGTTCCCCCGCCCGCCCCTACGTTTAACACACACCTCTAACTTTCAACCACCTTCATCTCATGTTAAACTTTACAAAATTATATTTTTATCTTATTTATTTTTATTTTATTTTTATTTTTACTTTTATTTTACTTTTATCCTACTTCCATTTATTTTTATTTTTATTTTAAATTTTATTTTTACTTTTATTCTACTCCCATTATTCTCATTTTCATTTTCATCCCTTACCTTAACTCTTATAATTTTTATAATTCTTATACTTCATTTCTAACTATTACATTGTATTTCTTATTTTCTACTGTATTTTTTATTTCTAATCTTTTCCCTTACCTCATTCTTACCCCTAACTTATCGCTTTACACCTCTATATATGTTTATTTACTTACCTATGGATCCACCTTTTGAATATACGAGCGTCGCGTACGTGTGTATACGCATACATACATATGCACGCGCATATATGTACATGCATACTTCGATATCTTATAGCTATACCCATGTGCGCGTGTGTCTGTGTGTGTATATGAGTGTATATGTGCACGCACATACGGACACACAGCCGTGTGTGCGTGCGCGTATTGACATGAGTACGGGATTCTTTACATACGTTCTTATACACATCCTTTAATATCTTATACCTGGACCTAGAGGCGTGGGCATATACGTGTGTGTATGTAGTGATGGGCGCGCGTATATACATGTGAGCGTGTACGCGCGTAATGTCCGTGTATATATGCGGATATTCTGTTGTATGTATGTGTGTGTACGCGCGTGCGTGTGGGTGCGTGTGTGTTTATGTACGTGTTTACACGCGAGTGCGTGTGTATGCTTATAGGCTTGGAGGCGTATATGTACGCGTGTATGTGGGTGTATATATCCATGATGATATGTATGTACTAGAAGTCCATTTAATTCAAGGAACCAGATTAAATGCTCATCAGCTCTGATTTACAACGCATTAAGTCCCCAGACGAAACTGTTGATGTACTGACAATTCTACAACTAAATTTTATCAATCTCCTGACCACCATGCTTGGTCCATAACCTCTATACATCCCTTATCTTTACATTCTTTTACACTTTTATCATGTTTTTATCAGGTTTTTTACTTTTATTTCTATTCTATTTTTACTTTATATTTCTTTATACCCCCTTTACATCTCCTTACAACCCTTTATCCTCTACATTTTTATATTATTCTATACTTACACTTTTATACATTTTTTATCCCTCGTCCCGAACTCTCGCCCCTCCATCTTCACCTCTATATATGTATTTATTTATTTACATTACCTCAACATCCAATTTTCCTCATTCTACATTGAGAGAAGAAAGAGATGGACGCTTCAACTCTATGCTGCTGCCGCATTATGTCGTACGTGAATGAGAGGATTTGCATCCCCAACCAAGAATTTTGATGATGTAACACATGTCTTGTGGAAGCTGTTGTGCGCGGCTGAAGAAGGCCACAGACATACATTATGCATTGTTATAAATCTGTCTAATAAAGGCCCGAAACATATGTACCGCTGAATCCTTCGCATCATGTTTTTATTTTATTTTGATCAATTTACTCCACCACCTACACCACCAAACGGTATACACAGGTGCTTATAATTATCAAGTACTCACCCCGAATTTCTATATATATATATATATATATATATATATATATATATATATATATATATAACGGGATCTAAAGTGACAACGTTTCGAACATGAATACGTCTAAGTAAGCAATGCAGAAGAAGATTTAAAATTAGATAACGGGTGTATGTGTGTGTGTGTATATATATATATATAATATATATATATATATATATATATATATTTAAACATAATAAATAATATTAGGGTAATAAGAATTATAGAAACTATTAATACCAGTGGCCTAGCACAAAAGAAATAGTTAATAGACTATATATTATTCACATGAAATGTACACGATATATATATCGACAAACGGACAGACGATAAGAGAGTAACAGACACAAAGTGAGCAAGAACGGTTTGAGAATGAAGAAGACAATGAAATTCATCGTAAAAGAATGCAATGAAAATTGGTCAGTCGATTTTTTACAACACTTAATTGGTCAAAAGAGAATACTTGTAAATCCATCGAAGAATATAAACAGTTTAATAGATTTTTACGATTTAAATAAATTCTATTTTCACTTGAGCCGAAAGAACTGTGTCACTGCCAATGTCTTGGCTTCGATACAAGAACGAATGAGATCTTCTCAAATGAATGGAATTAAATTAGTGAGTGGACGCTGTGGGCTGAATGGGTGTCTGTGTAGGGGAGATATTGGTAGCGTAAGTGTGTCTATTTATGTGTGTGATAGGTTTGTGTATGTATCTATGTATTTGTGTATACGTGTCGATATATGGGTTTATATATACACACATATATATATATGTATGTGTGTGTGTGTCGGATGATATATATATATATATTTGTGTGTGTGTGTTGCCTATACTCACACACACACACACACACACACACACACACACACACACACACAAACGCACTGTAGCAAATGCATTAATGTGTATATATCTCCATATATTCCGACTTGAAATTATGTTTACGTAAATATATTTGTATATGTGTGTGTGTGTGTGTGTATGTCTATATGTACCTATGTGTGTGCGTGTATGCATATATATTTATATAATATGCATTGAGGGCGAGAGAATTAGAGAGAATGTAACGTAATATCTACTCACATTGATCTGATTAAAGATGCTTAAATTACGAGTCTTGTTTCCTTTATATATTATCATTGCTCAGCTGCAGGTCAACCCTGATGGAAAAGTTATTACCGAAGAAAACCACGTATTTTATTCAGACTTAATTCCATCCGCGACGAATCTGTGTAATGAGTTCTTATAGACGCTGCGATGTAATTTGGTAAATAGCTTTGGAAACTAAGCGAACCGCCAAGAAAAACGAAGATTGTCTTATCTACTTGGATAGATCGTGAATTGAGTTTCATCTGGTTGCTATTTTTAGTAGACCCAATAGCCAAGCCCGTTTTGAATCTTGTTAAAGTATATTATCATTATTCTGTTTTGATACAGCAGTTGCTCAATGGATACGTATCGGTTATAGTAGAAGGCACTTGTCTAAGGTGCCAAGTAATGGGACTGAACCGAGAACCCTGTGGCTTACCACACAGCCACCCCTGCTCCTATATCTTTTAGCTTTCTTTTATTTATTTGAACCATTTGATTGCGGCCATGCTGGAGGACCACCATTAAGGGTTTTAGTCGAACCAATCGACTCTAGCACTTAATTTTTGAAGCTTAGTACTTATTCTATCGTGTCCTTTTGCCGAACCGCTAGGTAACGGATGCGTAAACACACCGATAGCAGTTGTCAAACTTTGTTGGGGGACAGGCAAATACACACACACACACGACGGGCTTCTTCCAGGTTCCGTCTACCAAATTTGATCGGCCCGTGGTTTATAGTAGAAGACAATTGCCCAAGTTTCCCCGCAGTGGGATTGAACTCGGAACCAAGTGTTTGCAAAGCAAGCTTATCTGCCGAACACTTGAAATCTTGTGAGTTTAATTCAGTTGGCGGAAAGTGTGTGAAACCTGTGTCAAGGATTGTTCTCGGTTTTTCGAAATAAACTTACTCCTCTGCTCTGTTTAACGTTTCTACTTCCCACCTGGTTGCTTTCAAAGGTCCCAAACCTGTTGCAAACATTCGTGTTTCGTCTCCAGCCTCAGTGTAAGTTCGTCCTTTTCGCTCACCAGTGGTGGAGGTCATGGAAAGTGTCTGAGGCATCGCCCTTTATATTGTAACTGATCCACTGTTTAATGAAAAAGAATTTTGGCGTTGATGACTGTGATGTCAGTAATTAAATGAGGTAATTGTTTTATAAACATTTGATGTGTTGAGTCCATGTTTACAACATGGCTATCAAGTCGTGTTTAAATGTCAAGGGAGGGTGACGCATCGAGAGACACACAGACAGAGAAAGACAGAAAAAGGTAAAGAGCGGCAGGGGGAGGAGGACTAATAAATTACGGCTTTTCATCTTGGAATCTTGGACAATTACAGAAAAGAAAGAGAAAATGGGAGGATGTGTGTGTGGTTGGGGTGGTGGTGCTTGCGCGCAAACAAAGCAGGAGGAGCCAGAGAGATTTCAGATTCTCACTCTGGATAATTATGAGAGTGAATGTGAGGGGGAAATCATACGGTTGAGAGAGAGAGAGAGAGAAAGAGGGAGGGATAAAGTGTGTCGAGAGAGAGAGAGACAGAGAGGGAGAGAGTGTGTCGAGAGAGAGAGAGAGACAGAGAGGGAGAGAGTGTGTCGAGAAAGAGAGAGACAGAGAGGGAGAGAGTGTGTCGAGAGAGAGAGACAGAGGGAGAAAGTGTGTCGAGAGAGAGAGACAGAGGGAGAAAGTGTGTCGAGAGAGAGAGACAGAGAGGGAGAGAGTGTGTCGAGAGAGAGAATGTGTGTCGAATTACATGTCAGCTACGGCAATTATGAAAGATAATGTGAATGTATTGCGCGTGCGCATGTGTGCGTGTGCGCAGTTTTACGAGAATATATATGTGAGTGAGAGAGAAAGAGAGCGGAAGAGAGAGAGAAATGATTATGAAAAAGGTAGAGACCACAAGATGTCAGCTCTACCAATTATGAGCAATATTCAGCTTGATGGAACTAATTCTCTGCAGACATATCAGGTTTCAGATTCAACAAACGGAATCGTAACCCAAAACACAGAAAACAATTCTTTTTTTTTTTTTTAAATGAACCAACAAAATCTGTAAATGGCAAAAATTAACAGCGAAATTATACTTAAATCGCTCAGCATCGTTCTGTATCTAAGAAGAAGGAGAAGAAGAAGAAGAAGAAGAAGAAGAGGAGGGAAGAAAAAGAAGAAAAGAAAAGAAGGAGAATTAGAAGAAGAAGAAGAAGAAGAAGCGGAAGAGAAGGAGAAGAAGAAGGAAGAAGAAGAAGGAAGAGGGAAGAAAAGGAAGAAAAGAAAAGAAAAGAAGAAAAGAAGAAGAAGAAGGAAGAAGAAGAAGAAAGAGGAAGAAGAAGAAGGAAGAGGGAAGAAGAAGAAGAGGAAATGGAGGAGAAGAGAAGAAGGGGAAGAAAAGGAGAAAGTGAAGAAGAGGAAAAAGAGAAAAAGGAAGAAGGAAGAGGAAGAAGAAGGAAGTGGAAGGAGAGGAAGTGGAAGAAGAAGAAAAGAAGAAAAGAAGAAGAAGAAAGAAGAAGAAGAAGGAGAAGAAGAAGAAGAAGGAGAAGAAGAAGAAGAAGAGAAGAAGAGGAAAAAGAGAAAAAGGAAGAAGGAAGAGGAAGAAGAAGGAAGTGGAAGGAGAGGAAGTGGAAGAAGAAGAAAAGAAGAAGAAGAAGGAAGAGGAAGGAGAGGAAGTAGAAGAAGAACAAAAGAAGAAGAAGGAGGAGGAGGAGGAAGCGAAGGACGTGTAACGGTCCTGCAGTCAGGGCTACAGAAAACTAAGATGGTAGTATATGAAACAGGTGTTATTCTCATTGATCGGATAAGCAAGAATTAAATGTCCGCAAGAGAAAAGAAATTACTTCTGGACGTGACTGAGTTAAAGCAGACATAGCAGTTAAATCTCCCGCAATGTCTCACCGGGAAATTCATATCAGGCAGGGAGAACATAATTTATGACGTAGTCCGAAATACACTATGCCTAAAATTTATGTTTTATATGTTGGATGTGGGGTGAATGCAACTATGTAAAACTGTGTGGAAGCCCGTCGTATATATATATCAAAAAGATGTGCTATAATACTATTCCACATATACAAATAAGCCGAACCATCAATCCAACATGCCTCCATCATCGGCTGCTCCACGGATATCATTATGGTTTCGACACATGAGCATTCCCATTCAATCCGGCGGTGTCAACAGCACTAATATATATATATATATGAATGTATGTACGTGTGTGTGTGTATTTATGTACATACATATGTATATATGTTTCTCTCCGTGTTTCTCTCCTTGTTTCTTTTCTGTGTATCTTTCTGTCATAGGCTCGAAATGTAAAAGACTTGTTTTATTTCTATTCCTGAGCGCCATACTAATACAATTGTTTGTTTGTACTCCACCTGCCTTCATCTTTTGTTTATTTTCGTAAACCTTCCAGTTATATATTTGCGCGCGTGTGTATGTGTGTTTCCCCTGCCCACACATTGACAACAGCTGTTTCTTTGTTTACGTTCCTTTAGCACAGTGACTCAGGGAAAATGACTGACAGCATATGTACCACACTTCAAAATAAATACTGCTGTCGATTTTTTCCGAATAATCTTTGGAAGAAACCTGTCACATGACTGAAACTAGTAAAACAAAGATAAAAGATATCGTAAACGTCCCCTGGTCTACGGCGCTCTGTAGTCGAATTGAAACCGCAACCAGGTAAGTGTTACAGTTCACTTCTTCACACAATCATGCCTATGCTCCGTCGTATAATCAAATCTAGCCGAGACTGATAATAATGCTCGAAAACTTTGGCAAGTTTGGGGGAGGGGTTAAGTCGGTTACATCTTGTACTTGTTTTATCGACCTCGGAGCGGATGTAAACTAAAGTCGACCTGGATGGAATGCGAACTCAGAACGTAAAAAACTGACGAAATATATAGCTAAGAATTTTGCCCTACCTGCTAACGATGCTGCATTAGAAAATAATAAGATTGAGAATATCTATCAGTCATATAAAGGGGTTGATGATAATCGACTAAATCGATTCCTTCTGGTTCCATTTTCAGTCTTCTCTTAAAGTGTAATGAAAATTATGAGAAAAATGGAAAGTTTCTTGAGAAGATTCGATCTCAGAGAATTCCGAAAGTCATGCAACATAAAAGGTATCGTGGTATCGTGGTTCTTGGGTTTGTTAGTCACAGCCTGTCACATTCGATAATGTAGTCCTAGATACGCCTCATGTGAATAAAATTAATTTTGATTTCGTTCGGTAGAATTCTTTGATCTGAGGTCTCCATCATCAGGACCCGAGAAGTGCTAGTGATAGCAACCAAATCTCTTTTAATCACACACATGAAACATCGTATCATGTCTGAGGCTGGAAAAACTCGATCATATTCACTGGAATTCCTTTGATCTTAACTTTCGCCGATCAAGGTTGGCCTTGGGTTAAACAAAGAAAATAGCAAGAAAAACAAGAATATCGTTTCGGTAAGATATTCTAGTTTCGGCACCAAAATTATTTTAGTTTAATTCCTTCCTAAGTTTTGTCTGTAAATGAAATAAGGGAAATCATGATAAGTTGCGTGTTGCATTGTGGTATGGCATAGCAGTAAGATTTGGAAATGTCTCGCAGGGGAACAATTTATTGTCTTGAAGTAAAGAACGGCAATGAAATAGATCTAAAGAGTATTTTATTTCTTGGATGCTTCCTGAGATATTTCCTTGACCAAAATGCTGCTTGTGGTAGGGTGATACGGAGGGGGGGTTGATAAAGTGGTTTGTAGAAGTGGATTACAAGAGAGGGAGGAGAGCCATCTCAGAGGAAGTAGAGAGAAAGAAAGTATTTAAAGGAGTGGGACAGAGGTGAAGGTGAGGGAGGTAGATGGAAAATAAAACACGGTGAACGAGTGAGACAGCGTGAAACGGGGGGGGGGGGAGTAGGCGAGGTTCAGAAAGGAAGCAATGAGCAAAATGCGAATATAAGGGTAAGAAATATAATGGTACACTTTGATGCTGACGTATATGTGCGTGAGTGTGTGTGTGTAATAAATTCACACACACACACACACATATGTATTTCTTTTTATATGCTTTACTTGTTTCAGTAATTTGACTGCGGCCATGAAGGAGCACCACCTTTTATATGTGTGTGTGTGTGTATATTTATATATATATATATTTATATATATATATATGAGAGAGAGAGAGAGAGAGAAGCAAAGAAATCGATAGAGATATAGATATATATATATAGAGAGAGAGATACATAGATAAATACATAGAGAGGTAGAGAGACGGATAGAGAGAGGTAGAGAGACGGATAGAGAGAGGATAGAGAGGAGGATAGAGAGAAGGTAGAGAGACGGATAGAGAGAGGTAGAGAGACGGATAGAGAGAGGTAGAGAGACGGATAGAGAGAGGTAGAGAGACGGATAGAGAGAGAGAGAGAGACGGATAGAGAGAGAGAGAGAGAGACGGATAGAGAGAGAGAGAGAGACGGATAGAGAGAGAGAGAGAGAGACGGGCAGAGAGACAGACATGGAGACAGACATGGAGACAGACAGACAGACATGGAGACAGACAGACAGACAGACAGACATGGAGACAGACAGACAGACATGGAGACAGACATGGAGACAGACAGACAGACATGGAGACAGACATGGAGACAGACAGACAGACATGGAGACAGACATGGAGACAGACAGACAGACAGACATGGAGACAGACAGACAGACAGACATGGAGACAGACAGACAGACAGACAGACATGGAGACAGACAGACAGACAGACAGACATGGAGACAGACAGACAGACAGACAGACATGGAGACAGACAGACAGACAGACAGACATGGAGACAGACAGACATGGAGACAGACAGACATGGAGACAGACAGACAGACAGACAGACATGGAGACAGACAGACATGGAGACAGACAGACAGACAGACAGACAGACAGACAGACAGACAGACAGGGAGACAGATAGATAGGGAGATAGATAGGGAGATAGATAGGGAGATAGATAGGGAGATAGATAGGGAGATAGATAGGGAGATAGATAGGGAGATAGATAGGGAGATAGATAGGGAGATAGATAGGGAGATAGATAGGGAGATAGATAGGGAGATAGATAGGGAGATAGATAGGGAGATAGATAAGGAGAAAGAGAGATGAGATAGAAAAATAGAGAGATACAGAGAGATATAGACAGAGAGAGACAGATTGAAAGAAAGAATACTGTTGAATTGAAATACGAATACATATTCGGTTCCGGTGCAAGCGCGGGGTTCATGAAGTGCCGTTATTGCCAATCGACTCTAAATAGACTTACCTGTGATTCTGAACTTATTACACGGAACAATGGACAAATTGCGAACAGAAATAGTAGATGTCGGTATTTTTGAAATCACAATGGTTTTGTAGTCGTATTTATTAACCACAGTAAAAGATATATTTTAAAGAAATTTAGAGCGAACTGTGTTAGCATCTAAACTATGTTCTATCGATGTATGCGTTAATATATATTATATATATATATATATATATATTATAAATACATATATAACACACATTTACATATATACATATATATAATACACATATATACACACACATTTACATATATATATATAATATAAATGTATCATATACACTATATATATATACACACATATATATATACACATATACACATATATATATACAATATATACACATATATACACATATATATACACATATATACACATATATATACACATATATACATATATATACACATAATACACATATATATATACACATATATATACACATGTATATATACATATATATACACATGTATATATATACATATATATACGTTTATATATATATATATACGTTTATATATATATATATTGGGTGTGTAATGATTGTGTCATTGCGTACAAGATATCGTTATGGAAGTTTCGTTGAGTAAATAATTTGATAGACATGGTTATAGTTCCAAAGATGGAAGAAGGGAGAGGAAAGATGTGGGTTGGAATTCGGTAGGTAGGGAATACTGGTTTTGGTGCTCTTTGAGTCTTCTTTCAAAGTTTCATTATTTTTCCATTGAAATAGTTGAAATAGAAAATGATAAAAAAAAAATGCATTGGAAATATTAATAAACTCATAATTATTACTACATTGCGTTCAATAATCAATATTTGTCATCTTTAATGATTACACTGTTAGGTCTTCAACCGGCATTTGCTACTGGAATTATGTTACGGGTTTTTTTAATGAGCATACACACACAGTCACACACACACACACACTCACGCACAGACACGATTAAGATATACAGGTATATATAAAATTGAATATATTTAAGTATAAAACAATATGTTCTCTCACTCTCTCTCTCTCACACACGTATGTATGTGTATGAATTGCATGCAGCACGAGAAATGTACGTTCTCACGGCTTTGTCGATCGCATCTCACCTGGAACCGATTTTTGTAATTTTCTGAAGACTTATACATGCCCTGATACCGTCGGTATCTACATATCAAATGTGAGCGCAATCGGATGGAGGATGCCCGAGATCATAGAAGACACACACAGACTGACAGAACAGATTTTATATAATACGTATACACACACACACACATACATATATATATATTACACATACTGACGTGAATACTTACATACATAGGTATTTAAGTACATTATATAGGTGTGTGTGTGTACACAGTCGAATGTATGAAAATAGCAGGATAAATTTTGTTGTAGCCATACAAGAACATATATGCCTGTAAATATATCATTGCAGAAACAGACAGAAAAAAATAACGATTGTGAGAGAGAAACAGACAAAAGGAGCGTGAGAGAGAGAGAGAGAGGGGGGAGAGAGAAAGAGAAAGAGAGATAGAGTGAGGGAGAAGCAAAGTAGCCAATGAGGGAAAGAGAATCAGGAAAGAAATAGTTTGCGGTTTAATGAGTGTAAAGTTCTTTCGGCAAGAAACAGCCAAGAGGGACCGGTATAGCTACAAGAATAGTTTTGGTCAGTCTTAGAGAATTGGCTTGATTAGCGCCGACATAAACGGGATGGGAAATACAATCTAGAGGGATGTTCTGAGAATTTGCTTCTAATTCCGAATTGACATCTTGCAGAATTGCGGAATAAATAATAAGGAAACAAAACATTCTCGAAGACTTCCAGCAAAGTCTTTTATAAGTTTATTGTTTATTTTATTTTTCTTCTTTCAACGCTTTTCATAAATCGATACCAAGTCGAAATCGAAGCTTGCCTGTCTGCTATACTTGAAATCACAATATTCATTTTCTGACAGTTTCGGTTTTCTGCTGTGAATTTTCTTTCTCTTTGCTTCTTCTCGAAAACCGAATTTACTTCGCTACAATTATTTTTGAGTTGTTCAAAACCATATTTAGTCGAGTCCATTTAGTTATTAGCTGGTTGGAGCAGACTTAATGGGTCATCCATTTACGATAACACTACAAGCGATTCGCCTTTCGTTGCCACCTTTTAATAACTCCACTTTGTTCCGCTTTGGTGTTTGTCTTAATGAATTGCCTGTTTTAACTTCACGCCCCACCACTTATGTACATCATTTAGACGAGTCTATTTTGCTGAAAAGAACACCAGGACCATATTTCTGCTAGAAAGACAACTGGCTTAACCGATGCATCCCTTTCTAATACAACAATTCACCTGTCACTATTTTATCTTTCGCTTCCTTCATCACCAGCATTCATTGTAAAATATCCATTTGTAAACCCATTCGTTCTCTTCAAGAAAACGGTTAGCCCATCATCTCTGTATAAACCTAAAGCATGGGGGAATGTAAACTACTTGAGAGTATTGACTATAATAATTCAACAAGGTCTGCAACCTCAACCGCCTCATAAATAAGCCTAAGAGATGATATTTCAAATAAAGGCTTGCTTTTATTTTTGACTCAGTAAAAGTCACAACGTATGTGAACCATTTCGTGGCGTTCATAATTGTAATATGGTAATCACTAATCTGATTCTCTAGCGTTTGGAGATCTATAACTTTAAGGCGGTGTTCCAATATAGAAGGTTATCAATGTGGTACTGGGTAAATTTATTGTCTTAGTGTTCATGCAAACGGGGAATTTATTGGTAACGGCTGCACTGCAATTTCATTGAAATAATCAAGGACACTTTATAAATTCACAACATGGAGGTCTGTGGTTTTTCTTTTTCTTTTAAGAGGAATGAAGGAGCGCTTCATGGAGCTATCTTCAACAATCTGTCTCTTCACTGTGCAGTTTATCATTGTGTAATTTACTGAGTTAGCTTACTATATTGATATATAGGTATCAAAAATATTGAATAGGAGCATGCTGCTTGAAACATTCAGCACTCACTTGTAGTTATCAAACGCGATAAGCCAACGACAGTCCTACGCAAGCAGTCACCTCAGGTTGTCTTAACGGAATACGGAAAACAGAATAACAGCGATATTTTACAAGACGTCATGAATGACTAGCAACCCAGGCAAGAGAAAGATAACGGGGAGTTTATTATCTTCAATGAAATTTTAATGACTACGAATTCAACGAAAGCTCTGAGTTAATATAAATAAATTCACGTACGAACACAGACGTCAATACATTTACAATACGCGTTCAACACCTTCACACATATTCAAACATACAGACAGATAGATCGATTGGTAGATAGATGAGATAGATAGATAGATAGAAGTATGCATATATACAGTATTTCTCTATCTACGTCTTTTGTACATATATATGATGCTTTATATGCATGCAAAAACCTACCTACCAACCTATCTACCTGTCTATCTATCTATCTAAATAAATACATACACAAACGTGTGTGCTATAGACACTCAGATATGTATAATATGTTTGCAGATATATTGTAATATGCATACATACATATATACATACATAAATTATATATATATATATATATATTTTAATATGAATACATATATACAGACATACATACATATATATATATATATATAATTGTAATATGCATACATATATACAGACATACATACATATATATATATATATTGTAATATGCATACATATATACAGACATACATACATATATATATTGTAGTATACCACACCCATATATATATATATATATATAATATATATATATATGTACGATAAAAACGTTATAAAGGAGACATTGACTTTTGATTCTGAGCTCAATTCAATATATCTTTCATATCACTTTTTATGTTTCATCTTTCCATCATACAA
>NC_043024.1:13134392-13139392 GCF_006345805.1 Octopus sinensis
GGAAATCTGAGGTCGTGTTAGGAATGAAGGAATTTATCATGATAATCACCCTAAAGTCATGTTTCTCTCCAAATTTCGAGAAAAAATCTACAACTACGTGACTGGATGTATGCAACATAATATATGCACGCATGTTTAAATGTATATATAAAAACAGGATGCGGTATCTATGTTCCAATATTTTCATGCGTGTATACAAAAACAAACAGATAGATAAATAGATAGATAGGTAGATAGATAAATAGATAGATAGTTAAATAGATAGATAAATAGATAGATAGTTAAATAGATAGATACATAGATAAATAGATAGATAAATGGATATAAAGCTTGATGCTCCATTCGTATGTGTATAATATTGATATATAATACAAATATCTCAATTCATGAACTGAGATTTTATAAACAAATAAATGATATAAATTTGAAAACCTGTTGATAATGTGTGAGCGTGTGTATGTGTGTGTGTGTAGGTGCACGTGTGCGTGTGTATGTGTGCACACACACCTCTCCCATGGCAGCATGAATGCGTTCATGGATCTATTTGTGTATATAATTTAAATAAATATATAAGGCCCAGTGGTTAGGATATTGCTTGTTAGGCCGCGGTTTCAATTCTTAGAACGGGTGCTGCCTTGTGTTATTGAGCAAAAGACTCCATCTCGCATTACTCTGCGATGACTTCACGCGTGGCACACAGTGCACCTGCTCAGACAATATGTATTTGAGAGGGAGCTAACATGCGGCACGAACGTTTGATCAATGACAAAATCATTTCTGCACGTCCTTCAGCAAAAAGCTCCAAGCTCTTACGTTGTCTTCGACTGGGAGGTCTGTTTTATATATATATATATATATATATATATATATACACCAATTAAAGACTGAACACGAAAACGTGGACAGTCAACATGCTAGATATAGACGTCAAATCGCCATTCTCCACAAAGATTATGTTCTCAAATAAAATAAAATTCAGCACGACCGAAAGCAATAGATAAGACAAAAGAAATATACGAAATGGAATAATCACCTGTGTACCGAACGGTTTCAGTTATTAATATCACAAGGATATCTGTAACTTCGTCAGCACAGTTTGTTATGAAAATAATTTGCTGTACTAGATGAAAAAACGATACCGGAGTTTCGTATGCAAAAAGTACAACCGATTAAGTTCGAATGTATCTTTCAAATGCCTTTACTTTTGGCGCGCTGAGACTCGAAAAACCAGCCTGCAGCTAATAATTAGCAGCAGTCAATTTATCGGTGTAAGAACATATATTTCATATTTAAAAATTAAGGGTAAAAATTGATATTAGTCAATTAAAACCAGTGGTCTAGCATATTAAAAAGAATCCGAAGATTAAAATATTTATACTTTTAAAATATTTTAATCTTCGGATTCTTTTTAATATGCTAGACCACTGGTTTTAATTGACTAATATCAATTTTTACCCTTAATTTTTAAATAAATATATATATATATATAGATGAAGGCAGGTGGAGTACAAACAAACAAATGTATTAGTGTGGCGCTCGGGAATAGAAATAGAACAAGTCTTTTACGTTTCGAGCCTACCCTCTTCGACAGAAAGATACGCAGAAAAAAACAAGGAGAGAAAAAAATGCGTTTTGGAGCTAACGATCTATCATGGCGTCCTGACTTCGGACAGTGGTCAGACGCGAGGGGGACAGTGGGGGAGATAACAGGGTCAAATGACTTCCAATACGAAGGTGCCCCCAACACAAAGATGCGTGTGTGTATAAGGGGGTATGTATGTGCGTGTGAAAGGGCTGGTGGTTTGGACGTGTGTGTGTATGTATGTGTGGGTGTGGAGATGGGTGTGTGGGTGGTGTGTTGTGATGTGATATGTGTATGTATGTATGTATTTCCTACCCACCTATATATGCACCTTATCAAATATTTACCAAGTCACATGCATACATATACACCTGCATATGGTTCTGTGATAAGAAGCTTGCTTGCTTGCCAAACTCATGATTCCGCGTTCAGCCCCACTCCGTGACGCCTTGAGCAAGTGCCTTCTATTGTAGCCTCGAGCTGACCAAAGCCTTGTTCCTGTATTTGGTCGACGGAAACTGAAATAAGCTCGTTGGATGTATATATATATATATATATATATATATATAATAATAAATATTAGGGAATAAATCCAAATTTACAGGGAAAAAAATCAGATTTAGGATATTTTTTGACTATTTATTAAAATTTTATGTATTGATTAAGTCTTTCCTTGTTTGATTTGCAAAATAGTGGTTTTGTCTCGAATAATATTTTATATATATATATATATATATATAATAAAACTTTATATATAAAGAACGTAAAATACACGAAGTGACGAACACGGAAAACAGACAAGTCATTCGAAGCCTTCAATCTTCAGTCAGAAACCGAATCATCATGGCAAATTTCGGCTGTTTAATTCTGAGATGTGCTCCAAATCGGACAGCCCCAAGGAAAATCTAAGCTGTGGTCATTAGATTTCTTTGGTAGAAGGAAAGAATGTAAACGCAACGGAGACGAATATGAAAACAAGATACGAAGACAAAATTGGAAACAGTAACGGTTAAAAACAAGAATGACAAAATGAGACAAAAACAATTGATCAGCAAGCGTGGAAAACAATTACCTTTTCGGTAGAGGGGACACGTGTGGAACAAGAGGCTATCGCCAACGGAATGGCTTAGAAGCAGCAGGTTGCGTGAGGGTGAGAAAGAGAAGAGGGTAAGAGAGAGAAAGGGGGTAAGAGAGAGAGACAGAGAGAGAGGGGATTAAGGAGGGTGGAAGGCAGAGGACAGAAGCAATGACCAAGAGAGAGAGAAAGAAGGAATTAAAGAGGATGGGACGAAGAGGCGCCAAAATACCTTGGTGAAGAAGCAATGGCGGATGGGAAAGAGTAAGTATATAAAGAAGTCGTGCAAGGGTGGAGATATGACAAACATAAAGGGATTTTGTGCACGTACGCTGCGATAATATAGAATATATATGTATGTATGTGTGTGTGTTTGTGTATCGTCCCAACATCGTTTGACAACAGATATTGACGTGTGTATGTCCCTGTAAGATAAGAATGGCTTCCGGAGTCGATTCTTCGATTATAAAAAAGGAAACCTTTAAGACGGTGCTCCAGCATGACCACAGTCAAGTAACACAAACAAGAATTTCCTATCTTCAAAAGTTCGGTTAACAAACAAGTGTTAATAAACAATTAGCAAAAATTCTGACTGCCTCGTTTTTCTCAATATACGATATCTCTATATACACACATACACACACACATTTTATTTATATATATATATATAAAAGCGCAGGAGTGACTCTATGGTAAGTAGCTTGCCTACCAACCACATGTTTCCGGGTTCTAGTATAGCCTCTGGTCGACCAAACCTTTGAATGGATGTGGGAGAAGGAAACTAAACGAAGCTCGTCATTCATCGTATGCATATGTGTGTGTGTTTGTGTCTGGGTTCCCCTCCCCCAACATCGCTTGACAACCGATGCTGGTGTGTTTACCTCCCCATAACTTAGGAGTTCGGCAAAAGGTACCGACAGAGTTAGTACTAGGCTTACAAAGAACAAGTCCTGGGATAGATTTGCTCGACTACAGGCGGTGCTCCAGCATGGCCGCATTCAAATGACTGAAACAAGTAAAAGAATGAAAGACAGCAAAGAATATATACACACATACATTACTGTGGAAATATGTTTCCATAATTAAATATATATGTATCTGTGTGTGTGTGTATGTATGCACATGTGTGTGTGTGTGTGTAGAAAGGAACCAACTGACTGAACGGCAGCAAGACAAACACGGATTTATATATTCATGAACATACACCGAAAATGGACAATGCGTTCGTCAATATGCATTGATTTTCATTTCATTTACAAACCTACCTACAGATGTACGCAAAACAAATTTAGACTTGGAATTATTTTGGTAGATTCTTTGAGACTGACGAAGTGGTGGAGTAAAGAAAAACAAATAAACTACTGATGCGATATCTTCTGATCAATGTTGCATGTGTCGCTATGAAAGTGGAACAAGTTATACGTATGACATGAAAGTGAGTGTTGTCCACCAGACGAATAGACACTGTTTCTGTATTGAATCGCCTTCACAAGCCTTGGGATCGTGTCATGGTTGTTTTAGAAGGCACCTGGAATTATTTTCGATGATGATGCGATCCGGAATATCGCTGATAAGAGATGAATGATGCACGCATCAACATCTTATTTTTAGTGTCGTGGGAGATTCAGCAATTATTTCTAGCAGGCTCAGCGACCACGTACCAACCCCACCAAAGCTTCATTGGACAGAACACGTGGCTATTTTTGACACTCTTGGCTTTTTGCATGGTGATGACTATCTGCGACCTTCGTTTGGATTCGATGTAAATATTTGTCTCAAGCCTAGCTGGGTTTATCCACCTTACCACCTCTATAGGAATTCAATAAGGATTGTCATTATGTCTAAATTCGATGCCGGGTCGCTAGCCTTTGATGAATTTGGAATTGAAGGTCACGTCCTTTTGAGCACTACTCTATGATATATACATATATATAGTTAGCTTATTTTGTCCTCAACCATACTCGATATATCTGTGTGTGAGAGGGAGAGGGAGAAAGAGAGAAATAGAAATATAAAGAAAGAGAGAGAGAGTGAGAATATATTATTTAAAAGAATCTGATTCGGCCCCATGCGCCTTAGAGATTCGCAGGCTTCTTACAGAAACTTAGCCTCCTCAAGCCCGGTTACCTCTGCACACACACACACACATACACACACACACACACACACAGAAGTAACTAAACACCCCTCAAAACATCTTTTATGTTTATTTTGATTTGCAAACGTTTATATTTTTTTAATTAATTGACATTTTGTAGGTTTTTAATTTCTATATGTAACTGTTTATTGATGCCATGTAGGAAAAAAGGCTTGGAAATGTCCGAATCACATTCACAGATATTT
>NC_043024.1:13144392-13146892 GCF_006345805.1 Octopus sinensis
CAGGCGGTTGCAGAGTGATCTTCGTAACCACACAACTGCGACTGCGTCTATAGAATTTACGAGTGAATCTTATACGTAGCAATACATAACGCAG
Organism: Octopus sinensis; assembly: GCF_006345805.1. Taxonomy (NCBI): domain Eukaryota; kingdom Metazoa; phylum Mollusca; class Cephalopoda; order Octopoda; family Octopodidae; genus Octopus; species Octopus sinensis. The sequence goes on from NC_043024.1 coordinate 13,144,487, forward strand.
TGCTGAGTCCAGATGAAAATTCCAGGAAATTTACCGATTTTGCTTTTGAATTATAAAAGAAGAATAGCGCTGAGAGTGTTGACGTAAGGTATTTTATTTATAGCAGATACTGCAAAATGGTGGAGAGGCATATTTCTAAAGACATGGCTTTGTTACTGACAGATACAGGTGTCAACCAACTGTGGCATTAATATTATATTCTGTACATGTTGTCCGGTGCTATTATTCATATATTGTACTAGATTATCTTGTACAGCCATCCTAAGAGCTAGAAATAGCAGCCAACTGTTGCTGGAATTTGATCTAAACTCCATTGAGTGTTTGGATTATGAATGAGTAAAACAATTGAATAGTGTGAACAACAGTTGTCAGCCAGGTAGACTGAAGGAAAAGAAACGAAGTGAAGTTGTATAGAGATGAGAAACCAATATGTACAAGTTAAGTCTTCTAGAAAAAACAGCTAAATCTCAAGGTTTGCGGTGGCTCGTGGACTGAAGTGATGGACTAAGTAGAAGACAATATAATCATAGATAATTCTGAAATAAAGGGAGGGATAGTCATGGCTGGAATGTATAGGAATATTTGCTACTTTGGTGCAGATTCGTGGCTAGCAAGCAACTGCAAGAAAGACAACGACGACGAAAATGTATTCGGAAACAAGAGAGTGATTCATTGAGATAGCCTTTAACTGGTCCATAGCGTTACTAGAAATAACAGTCACCTCCCTTTCAAGTAACAGGTCAGTGTATTATAAAGAGAAGAACACATATGGAAATACAGTTGTAGATATCTTTTACCTCCTATCTGTTATTTTTGACATAGTTCAGTCACTGGATTGTGGTCTGGAGTGGTTTGACCTAACAGATATCTCACAGTGTTTATTTTTATAAAATCTATATTTATTCTATCGATTTCTTTTGCCGAACCACTAATGTTGCGCAGACAGTAGCAAACCAACATCGGTTGTCAAAGGGTTGGGGGTGGAAAACACAAAGATGCATATGTAATCCCCATACACATACAGGCACAGGTATACGAAGGTCTACCTCGCTGTTCCTGTCCAAATTCACTCAAGGAATTGGTCAGCCGATGAATACAACAGAAAACACTTGCTGAAGGTGGGTGCGAACCCGAGCTTTTAACCTCGCGATACCAGAGGGCGCACACTCTCCTACCCTGATGTAATCTCCAGGGATACAGGCATCCAGCAACAGGACCTCCGTAATGCTATGATGGACCGTGAAGTCTGGCGTAACATAGTAAATCCCATTATCTTGACTACGGTCGAAAAATGATGATGATTTAACCTTAAAGCCACGCCTTTAAATAGAAACATACCTACAAAGAGGATTGGTTGTTATGTCTATATCTCCATACTCCATTGTGATGGTCATATCTGGAATATATTTGACAATAGCCCTGGTAGTTCAGAGTGGACCTGTGGCTAAATATGAAACAATGAAAGCATCTTCAGACAATGGCAAATGTCTATGAGGTGAAGGAACTTAGATTATAAAAGACGTAATCAACGTATTTTATGTGTCAACGTTTGGGTTTTTTCGCCATTGTTAAGGAAGAATAGTAACGTTGTTGTGTGGAATCATTCTTGTTTTATTCTTGTCTCAATTCTACCAAACCAATGTGGTGGAATGGTGCAGAGAATCTCACAAATACTCCAGTTTTGAAATATCCAAACACACAACAGTAAAACCAACAGCAACAATGCACCGAAAAAGAAGAACAACAACAACGACAAATAAATAAATAAATGAATAATAATAATAATAATAATAATAATAATATATTCTTCATTAGGCATGAGGGTGCCGGATGAGAGGGTATTACAAGGACAAAGTAAAAGAAAAAAGCGAAACACAAAACTAACAGAAATAACCAGAAACTAACAAAAAAAGCAAAAAGGAAAAAAAATTGTGGGGAGTGGTTTGGTGGAATGGAGCATGAGAAAGCAGGCATGAAGAACACCAGTTTACACACAAATGAATAATAAAAGGGGAAACACAAAAGAAATAGAAAAAAAATTGATTTGGTCATATTTCAAATTTATGTTGGTCTTTGCAAAAATCAAATTTGTTCATTGACCTTAATATTTTTCGTTGTTTGCGTCGGTTGATGTTAAATTCTTTCATTATTATTATTATTATTATTTGTATTATTATTATTTGTATTTGTATTATTATTATTATTATTATTTTTATTTGTATTTTTATTATTATTATTTGTATTTTTATCTTGTACATGTGTTTGTTGAATGGAATTTAGCAAAACTCGATAAAGCTACTGTGTCATAGTAATATGGTAAAACAGTTATGGAACTTTATGCATCGAGTGCAGCAGAGCAGAATGTGCATCTAACGAAATACTTATCTTGCTAAACACAAATAAAAA
>NC_043024.1:13151892-13184392 GCF_006345805.1 Octopus sinensis
CACTGTGTTAACATCATGTACACTTCATCCAAATGCTACAATCATCGACAAGAAACCGGTTGAGTTTAACTAATCTCATTGAGATTTTCACATCGAGAGAGAGAGAGAGAGAGACAGACAGACAGACAGACAGACAGACAGACAGACAGACAGACAGACAGACAGACAGAGAGAGGGAGGGAGAGAGAGAGAGAGAGAGAGAGAGAGAGGGAGATTGAAGGAGAGATGCCTGTATGATTTAGATGCGAACTACTGCAAGTTTCATGCCTCTGGAAACAAAATATGCGTAAAAGGTTACTGTATAGTGCGTTGCCTCATACTGGCAATCATACACACAAACACACACATATATATATATATATATATAAATACATATACACACATATACATACATATACACACATATATACATACATATATATACATACATATACACACACATGCGCACACACGTACACACATACAAACATACACACATACATATACACATACATACACATACACACATATATACCTATACACATATATACATACATACATATATAATTTAGAGAGAAATCTCTATTAAGCAATTCAATGGTGAAAGACTTTATTCACACGAAATAGAAAAAAATATATATTATAAAAAAACTTATTCTAGAAATCAATAAAGTACATAAACAATAAATAGCAAATGGTAGTAATAAATATAAATACACATACACGTACACATGGACGCACAAGCCTCCATACCCATATATACCTACACAAATACATACACATATATATACACATATACACACACATATATATACACATATACACACACATATACATACACAAATACATACACAAATACATACATACATAAATACATAATACATATATAAATACATACACAAATGTATACATAAATACATACATAAATACAAACATATATAAATACATGCACATTCATACAAGTGATTCATTGAATATAGTGATTAACTGAACGTAATTAAGCGTTCAATTAATCACTATACATGTCCATCATATTCTGTTAAAATGTCTAATTGATGAGTTTCATTTCTTCATTTCCCGGAAGAGAAGATTACATCGTTTTACACAATTTTATTCCTTTGGAATAATACCAGTGATATCTTCGAAACATGTGTCGGAAGTAAATGTATTTGAATAACACTTGCGTTTAACTCCATTCATTCATTTATATATATTCTACAAGATATTTTACGTAAACTCGCAGTTTCTACCTTTAAAAAGAAGGTGTTACCCCCTTTTTACTTGTACGATCTTTTGCTACCCTGGTAACTATTTATTTTTCTATGTGAATTGTTAACAAGGGAAAAATACACAAATCTATTTATATATACATACTTACATATATACACGCACGCACACACACACATGCATACACGCGTGCACACACACGTACACAGTACACACATGTACACACATACACACACACATACATGCATATATATACATATGGACATACACGTATGCATACACGTATCTATACATACCTACATACACACATACAAACATATATATATATATATATATATATATATATATATATACATACAAACAAACATGCATATACATACATACAAGCAAACACAGATACATACAAACATGCACACATACACACACATATATATATATACATATATATGCATACATATCTATATATATATACATACATATCTGTATATACATACACATATTTATATATACATATCTATCTATCTATAGATAGATAGATAGATAGATAGATAGATAGATAGATAGATAGATAGCCAGACAGACAGACAGACAGACAGACATACATACAGACAGATGGATAGAGGGATAGATAGATAGATAGATAGATAGAGAGAGAGAGAGAGAGAGAGAGAGAGAGATAAAGTCGTAAATATATAGACAGTTTGATAAATAAGTCGCTAAGTAGGTAGGTAGACGGACAGATGAATTGGTTGATAGGTAATATGATAGAAAAAACTGAGGTTTTACACCTGACAACATTGTGATAGCTAAAAGTATTTTACCATTAAAGTATTTCATAAGACTTCATCATTGTCTATTCCGACTGTTTGGAGAATTTTTTTAAAAAACAAAATCCATTTCTGATTAAGGTCCCAAGCTTTTACATTGTTTAGCTGAGTTACTTCCCCTTAACTAGTTCCATTCATGAAGGAAAAAAAATCAATTAATGTGAAAAGTAAAATGAAGAAGAAACGAAATATAAAAGATCAGAATGAGAACAAATATGGAGGTATATGTGTTTGATACATCGCTAATAATGGAAATACGGTTGAGGTATGAACGTATTAGCAATGAGGCGGGTGAGATAAGGGTGGGAGGATTACGAAATGGAATACAGAATAGGAATTCAAAATGAATGAAAGCCAATCTGCGTTCAAGTTTCAACACGTGGACATCTGTGTGTGTGTGTATATATAAATTCATACATACACGCACACACTCGTGTGTGCAGCTATATATATATATGTGTGTGTGTGTGTGTGTACGTGTGCGTGTGCGTGTGTGTGTGTGTGTGTGTGTGTGTGTGGTGTGCGTCTGTGTGTGTGTATAAGTATATTTGCAGACAAATTTTCATCGGGTAATTAAATTATTTTTATATTAGAAAATAAATGACTTGATTAAAACGGTTTAATCTTCTATGAATTAATTATTTTCTGCTAGTTATTATTTAAACTATTTTCATTATACTAAATCGTCTTCCATCGTTTTCGCTTAATATCTTTAATTCGGATATATATATGTTTCGTAATTGTCTAATTGTTTTTGAACTAATTCGCTTATTGAACTAATTCGCTATTAGCATTTCTATTGCATTGCGTAATAAACGATCTTATTAATTTATTTGTTTATTAATTATATGTTTCCACTTTTTTCCATTGTTATATTCTGAGAGTAAATTTTTTTTTCGGGGTCAGTTTGACTTTCGTTCTTCTGTGTGTCCATAATATAAGTAGCAGCCAAATACCGAGTTTGATGTTATCGACTACATACAATCCTGAAAAATCTCGGATGAAATACTCTGAACGTATCGAGCCTTTTCCGACAGGTGCATGATTGAAACTGAGGCAGTGGAAAGGTCCGGCATTTTTGGCCCCCGGACCATATCCCTATCGGAGCAGAGATTACTATCTGGAAGTGCGAGCTCCGTAAGTCAGAGACGCTGATCCAGCGAATTTCCCACGCCATCCTCGGAGACAACGGCTTTTCCATTTGGTCTGCCGGTGCTGTAGGGTTCCACCTTCCTTATTCCTCTTCTCTTTGAAATAATTCAGAGAATTATTTCAACAAGTTCAGCGTTCACGTCAGTCAGTATTCATATTGTAGTTCTATATGGCGTAGTGGTTACGAGCGCGGGTTACTAACCCTAAGATTCCGAGTTCGATTCTAGGGGGTGACCTAAATAATAATAACAACAACATCGAAAAATACCTTAGGAATGAGAACCCAGCTTCGAAATTTCCCCCAAAACACCTGATGAAGGCTGGAGGGTATATCAGATGAAACGTTGTGTTAACAACAAGATGAGGGCAAATATCCGTCAAATGTAAATAAGCATTCATATTGTTCTCTATGGTTCTGTTTCAGTGTCACTTATAACCTTTTATAATTTTCTTGTGTAAGTCACTGAACTGAGGCCATACTCGAACACCGTCCCCAGTATTTACATTTCTATATTTGGCCCATATTTTATCAACCTCTTTTGTTGAACCTCCAAGTTACACGGACGTAAATGAACCACGTAAACAATATTTTTTTCCATTGCAGAAATGGAAAAAGGAACAATACATACAAAGACACATTTATAAACACACACACACGTGTGTGTGTGTGTGTGTGTGTGACTAACTTCAGTTTCCGTCTACCAGATCTAATAACAAAGCTTTGGTCACTTGGAAGCAACAGAAGACATTTGCCCAATAAGCCGTGCAGTGGGATTGAACCCAGAGCAAACTATTTACAAAGCGAGCTTCTAAACCAAACATGCTTGCCTTTGAAGAGGAAGAGCATCATTAATTAACTGTGCAATGATAGTTTGGTCGGTGGAGCATCGGGCACAACATTTTGTTCTGTTTCTGCCTTTCATATGCTGAGCTGAAATCAACCTTGGGTCGGGTTTTACCGACATTTTTTAACGGTCTATAAAATTAAATTACCAGTGAAATTCTGGATAGAAATATTAGCAGGGAAAGTTAATTGATTAATTCATTAACAATTATTATTGTCATGTGTGTATGAGACCCCTTCGGTCATGACTGACCATGGGATTGCACATAGAATGTTACCCTCCCAGGCACATGGTCGGGCAAGGTTGTTTATGCATACCGGCCTCCCCTCTCCACGGCACCAGTATTATCCAAAGGAAAGGCAAAGGCCAATACAGCTTGGCACCTGTGACGTCGCAACTCATTTCTACAGCTGAGTGAACTGGAGCAACGTGAAATAAAGTGTCTTGCTCAAGAACACAACACGCAACCCGGTCCGCGATTCGAACTCGCAACCTCACGATCGTAAGCTCGACGCTCTAACCACTGAGCCATGCGCCTTCCCATTGCGTGTATGATAAGTAAACTAAAATGAAAATTTACTGCGGTATTCGCTGATAAGAGGTATCTCCTATGGACGTGCAGTGTTTCAGAAACAGAATTCATGGGAAGCAGACCAAACGTGTATGCAGCAGGGCTCTTTCCGTGTCCGTCTACCAAGTTCACACACAAAATTTTGTTCTCGCTGAGGCTATACCAGAAGACTCTTGCGCAAGGTACCACGCAGAGGTACTGAACCCGGAACCATGTGGTTTGGAAGCCAAATCTTTACCACAAAACAACGCCTGCGCCTAAATATTGATGTATGTAAAGCTGCACTGACTTTAACGAGCGTTTTGTTAATACCGCAGAGATTTAGTCATCGTCTCTTCTTTCGCTAATGATATACTAAAACAGTGAATGAACAACCCTGGGTTGTAAAAAGCTACCCGTCTGAATAAGCCGTTCTCTTTTTGTTTCCATTTTCTCTTGTCATTCTTTCTTCCAATCTATGCCTCTCTTTGTCTCTCTTCCTCTACTTTCCTCTCACTCACACGGTTGGAGTCTTGTGCAATAAGCAGAACATCGTTCAACAAAACATCGCCGAGTGTTAAGCTTATCACGTTTTGCATTCTGACGTCGCAATCCCGCTGAGGTAAAAAAGCGTCGGTTTCTCTCTTTGTGTCAGGTTAAATATATTACTAATTAAATATTGCTGGAGATACCGATATAATCGATTTATCTTTTCCTAATTATTACCTCTGTGACAACATCATAATTCTGTCATCTCATATATAATTGGTGGCCTAATTAGAAGGTAGGATAGAATCCCTCGCGACAGAAATTCAATATCTATCCAGATCAATGTGCTTTTTAAAAAGCAAAGGAATGGTTTTGTGGTAAGAATCTTTTGGTTTGTTTCCTAATCACAGAGTCGTGATTTCTCTCTCGCTCAGCGGCATCTTGGGGCAGGTCTCTTTTTCTATAACCACGGTTCGATCAAACACGAAAAGGTGCTGAAAATATCCTCGCTTACAGAGTGTCGCGAAAGACCTCGTTAGACGCTCGATACTTTCGAGTCATTTTACAGGGTTTAGAAAACCTGAAGGAGCAGTGCATTAAGGGCGTGAACGTGAAAGGGGAATATGCTGAATAAAATCATAATTAAATCAGGCACGGGAGTGGCTGTGTGGTAAGTAGCTTGCTTACCAACCACATGGTTCCGGGTTCAGTCCCACTGCGTGGCACCTTCGGCAAGTGTCTTCTACTATAGCCTCAGGCCGACCAAAGCCTTGTGAGTGGATTTGGTAGACGGAAACTGAAAAGAAGCCCGTCGTATGTATGTATATATATATGTATGTGCGTGTATGTTTGTGTGTCTGTGTTTGTCCCCCTAGCATTGCTTGACAACCGATGCTGGTGTGTTTACGTCCCCGTGACTTGGCGGTTCGGCAAAAGAGACCGATAGAATAAGTACTGGGCTTACAAAGAATAAGTCCCGGAGTCGATTAGCTCGAGTAAAGGCGGTGCTCCAGCATGGCCGCAGTCAAATGACTGAAACGAGTAAAAGAGTATATATATGTATATATATATACAATGCACATACACACCATATATACACAGATATATATGTACACATATACATATATACACACACACACACCCCATATATACATATCTACACAAACACATACATATATAGATACACATATAGATACATACACATGTATATACACACATGTATATACCCACACATATACATATGGCGGTGCCCCAGCATGGCCACAGCTCATAGGCTGGAACTGGAATCAATCAATCAATCAATCATATATATACACACACAAACATACCATATATGCATGTATATACACACACATACCATATATACACAAACGCACATATACCATATATACATATATACACAAACAAAAACATACCATATAAACATATATACACAAACACAGTCATATACCATATATATACATACATATATAGTTTGATACTTCTACCATTCCACATCCGTTCTGACACACCTGCTTCTTTCTGGCACAAAACAATGATTTGCCTGTTTTAAGTGCTGCATATATCTTAGAGCATTTTTATGCCTGACAGATTTTCAAATTGATTTGACATTTGACTTTGTTGCTCTGAATCATTTTTTTTTTCGTTTCGTCACTTATACTTCTTATTTTATTGTTTTTGATGTTCATGTTGTTCTTCTTCTCCTCCGCTTACCCTTACTGCATTCTCTCTCTCTCTCTGTTATTTATTGCTTGTTCTTATATATTTTTTATGTTCATTTTACCAAATGCTATGAAGAAGCATTTTTCCATTAAGTGTGGCGGCCATATTTCTGAAGAAAAACATGCGAAAACCTTTGATTGACCATAAGTGTTTCGCCAAAGACAACCTGATCCCTTTGAGTGCAAACTGACGATTACATCAATGGTTCATATGTGTGCGGAATACACAGCCACGTAAGCTAAAATGCAATATGAATGTTGAAAAAGAAAACTTGGCACTCCGTCAGTTACGAAGGCGAGTATTCCATTTGATCCGATCAACGGGACGGCCTGCTCATAAACTTAACATACAAGTGGCTGAGTATTCGACAGACGCAGAAACTCGTAACGTGATTCTCAGGGAGATTCAGCGTGAGAAGAAGGATGGCCCTTTCACATATCTGTACAACTCATGTTTACCAGGTGAGAGAACTGGAGCAACGGGACATGAAGTATTTTGCTCAAGTATACAAAGCTCCAGCAGGGAACGAACTCACGACCTTGCTATTGTCAGCCGAATATCCTCGAACCCTGCCGGTTAATACGACTTGGGTTCCAGGTGATCAGATCAACGGAACAGCCTTCTCCTGAAATTAACGTGCAAGTGGCTGAGCCCGTCATCTTCCCGAGAATTGACTTCCAGCATAGTTTCGGGTATACCAAATACATCTTGACTGATGTCTGGTACACGGAAGAGAGAGCTGAATGTAGGATGTAGATACCGTCTTTGTTTTTGGGTGGCAGAGACTGCCACGGTTTTGCCCCGTCACTTAGATTTTCCGTCACTCTAGTGGAGTTCATTGTATTGTAAACAGAGAATGTATGTGTTAGCATGTCGACAAGCACTTCTATTCTCCCAACAAGAGCTAGATTGTGTCATTTACAATAAATCAGCCGTGAGCATTCCCTGTGAAGTAGAACAACAAGGTCAGTTCATTGAGTTGATCGACGTGCAGCAAATAACTGTCAAAACCTGTCTGCCACACGTTACGCAGATAATCACTTTGAAAAATCAAAAAATATGTAAATTATCATAAAAAAAACATGCCTTTTGATAGAATTGTATCCGTAAGGATTAGATTGCGTAACGCAATACCGATAAATATAAGCATATCTGAAAAACAAATCATTTATTCCATCATTCTGACGTTCGTGCAATTTACTAAACACTTTGAAACCATTACATATTAATAACACAAGATCTGCCCAAATATTTATCATATTTGTTGCAATAATTTCTCTCCATGTGGTCCACAATTCCACATTTGCTATTTGCTTACAATTTGGTTATTTCAACAAAACTCAATGGCATGCAACAGATATATGCCGTTTCGCCGTTCAGTTTGCAGCTAATTTTACCGAAATTATTCTAGATTCTGCCTAATATACCACATTATATTGTGTTACATAAAATCTCCTCCCACCTTCCACACACTCTATCTCTCTCTCTCATTTTGTATTTATCATTCTTGTTCTCCTTCGGTCTCTCTTATTTTCCCCTCTCTTCATTTTAAACAGTTATTTAGTTATTTTATATTCATTTTGCTCGATGGAGGAAAATATGTAAAGATACGTATGTATATGTGTGTGCGCGCAAATGTGTATTTATTTACGTAGACCTGCTGTTTATCATATTTTACAATCATATATAACCACATTTATAGATACATATGTAATCAGAAATTTATACTTACACTCATAAAGATGCGCGCGCGAGTGCTGTGTGTGTGCGACTGCTTATTGGCACTAATTGGCGAAGGTAGGAACCAATTATCAGCCACATTCTGCTCACTTAAACGCAGTCGGTGGTCTTATTGTTCAGCGGTAATCTAATGACAATACTCGCCATTTCTTTAGAACCGATATAAAACTAACGACAATAATTTTCGCTGTTAACGCAGAATTATCGCAGTTTTTTTCGGCTTCTGTGAAGGAATAACAGAATGAAGGAATGGAAAAGAAAGAGAATAGAATGGAATGAGCGTTAAAAAAATGGTAACTGACATGAATAAAAGTGCAGGTATCAGCTGTGGTCTTAAATTTCTTTTGCAACAATGTAATTCTGGATCGATCCCGCTGTGTATTGTTTTCGGAGAAGGACTTTCTTAATGAACAAACACACTTAAGTTTAATACACATTATAGGGGGAAGACTGTTTGGTGTTCAGCTGGCAACTGTGCAGAATAGTGTCGTATATACATACATGCACACTCTCATACACACACATAAATATATGCAGATGACTTAAAAATTTTTGGTGCGGAAGACAAGACTGTCTCACAAAATGCAACGAGCAGAATGCATTTTGACTTAAGAAAATACCATAATACATAGGGGTTTTCGGTGCTACATTCTTTCCGATCCCATAACTATTGCAGTTTTTTTAATTGCATGAGTTAGAAGTCGGAGGGGGACTGGATAAACAACCTGCATCAACTTGCTATAAAAGCAGAATGTAATTTTACCTTGTACTTATTCTTAGTAAAAGTTTTGAAGAGTGCAGTTCGATTTTAAAAGCTATAATTTCAAAGCTATAATGGAAGTGACAAAGGGGCATATTCGGCATATTTTGCTTTAGGAGTTCAATAAAGGCAACAACACAAAAGAACGTGTGAAGAATATTAATGCAGTCTATGGGGATCAGATGATAATCATAAGCCAGTATCAACGGTGGTTCCAGAAATTCCGAGCCGGAAACTACAGTCTAGAAGATCAGCCTCGTCCTGGAAGATCTGTAGAGTTCGACGAGAAAGTCCTGCAAACCCAGTATCTTCTGCGCTTGATAGTTTTATAGAGAACCCATTTCTCGTCACCAGAGAATATTCCATTGAAAAGAACACGGGACGATGGCAAGATTGAAAATAAATCCGAAGAAATTAGTGAGTTTGCAGGAGACTGGGTTATTCCATCAAGCAGCGTAGTAGGTTACTAACCAGACGGACCGATTCAATTCGTCTGAAGTTCTTTGATCTCGACCTCAAAGCGGACAGAAACTGGGACGAGGTTACAACCTGGGTGGATTACTCACTCAGAAATGATCAGAAAAGTCGAGCAGAGTTAGTGAATGCCTATATTATATCTGTAATAAAAACCATGTAACCGTTCGTTTCTTGTGGACTGGACGCCTTCCGCTAGTGAGGCGGAACACGTTCGTGCCCACAAGAAGCAACAGGGCCTTCAGAATTCGTAGCACTCATGCCGCGTCTGCTGGTGCTGAGACATAATGACGCTATGTCACCAACACATTTTTCTGGACGCTGAGCTGCTGTGGTTTCGCTTTGTAAGACCTCTCTCCGCTGCTCCTCTCTTTGCCGCAGTTGCAGCCCTGGATGAAGAAAATACCCAAAACGGGCGCCTGACGCCCGAACTCTCGTCGAGTGTTCACCAGCCTCTACTGGTTGGTAGGAAGACAAATACATAAGAGAAACAAAGTAAACATGAAAACAAAAAGAGAAAAAAGGAGTGGCTTGTTCAGGATAATTTGTTTCAAAGACAAGTTATTCCCAACACACACACACATACACTCACATGTATATATATATTATTTATATAAATGTAGACACGTAGGTATATTTACGTATGCACACAGATATATGTGTGTGCGTATATACGACTGCGTGTATGTTTATGCGTAAGTGTTAATAATGTTATTTGTGGAAATAAGTGAATGCGTGTGTGTGTGTGTAAGAGTGTGTGTGTGTGTGTAAGAGTGTGTGTGTGTGTGTGCGTAAGTGTTGTATCTAATGGTAAATGTAAAAACAACGATGTTACTTAATGACTGTTATCAAAGTTCTGTTAATGACCATGATAATATTTAATGATAAATAATTACCGACATAATGGATGGATAAGGGGAGGAGGTGTCGGGATGGTGGAATAGAAATGAGGTGATCATCATCTACAACATCTGAATTAGCGTTGGTGCCATTGTTGTCCTGGTTATCACTACCGCAGCCGCCTTGAAGGCTAATTGACACCATTAAATCAAAGGTTTGATCAGGGTTTTGCTCGTTTGTTTGGCCAGTCGAACAAATGTGTGGAGAAACGGCAGTTTTGGTTCATTGAGGGTTAGACACATCTTACAAGTAACGGGCAACTTTTAAAGTCAAACAGATTGAACAGACGCAGACATACACGCATCCGCGCGCACACAACAACAAAGACAAGGAGAATAACTACAATAACAATTGTAAAATCGTCCGTATCGTTAACGGCGTAGGATTTGCTTTCGGATATGTAACAATGTCTCAACTGGGATTTGAACACGATACGCTAGATGACTACTCCATGTAGAGAGTCTGACATTTATCAGCCGTACAGCTATTTCAGCCGAAAGGCTGCAATTTGGCGTCTCTTTCTAGCAAAATTAGTGTCCACAAAAAGTTCCGTTATATACAATATATGTATAGATTAATTTCTGATGGCATTTAGAAAATAATTAAGATTTGATTTAAATTACATGGCTACCTCAAGTAAGTGGTAATGTGTATATATCGACGGTTTGCAGTGAATGGACATTGTAAAAACTCTAGAAGACGGATTGAAAGTAGCATAACTATGCCATCAAAAGTAATGTTGCTGGAAGCAACCATCGTTGGTATTTGTTATTTATATATGAGAAGGTGTTTTCGTCACCTAGGGCTGGCATTACTCATTATGTGTCAAGTTTGAAGAGTCTATGACCATCTCGGGAACATAAGTGATGCATGTTCCCCGTATGAACGAAATCGGATGCAAAATATTGATTTTAGGGAGTGGGGTCAAGTAAAAGGCCTGTACACAAACACACACACCTTCCGTTTGTTGAATATAAGATAATATATATATGTGTGTGTGTGAAGTATAAAGAAACCCTTTGCTCATCAATAACATTGGTGTTGCACCTAGAAGGTGCCCCTCCGAGGCACAAGTCCGGGCACGATTGTTTATGGAAGGCCAACAGTCGCCCATGCATACCAGCCTCCCTTTTCCAAACCACTGATGTTATCCAAGGGAAAGGAAAAGGGGGCTGATACAGCTTGGCATCATTGACATCGCTGCTCATATCTACAGCAGAGTGAACCGGAACAGCGCAAAATAAAAACACAACACACAGCTCGTTCCGGGAATCGAATTCACTTCCTCATGACTGCGAGCACGACGTGCTAACTACTGAACCATGTTTCATATATATATATATATATTATTATTATTATTATTGCATAAGTACTTGATCATTCCAGATGCTGTGTTTTCAATCTTGTATATATATATGTATATATATATATATATATATATATATATATATATATAAGTATCCATGTATGTATATATAATATATACAAGGTCTAAATACACAAACACAGCGTCTGGAATGATCAAGTACATATGTAATAATTCATAGCGCAAAAAAATTTTTAAATACATTCAAACTTATGCGAAAAGAGGCAGAGAGGAAAATATATAAAAATAACTGCGAAGTTTCTTGCGATTTTACGCAGATAGGAGCAGACATTTTTGAATAATGAGTATTCTTGGTAGAGAAGGGTAAGAATTTTTTTAACGCTGCAATTCGAAAGGTTTTTTTTTAATGAATATTGAAGCAGCAGAAATGAAACCGCGTATTATTTATTGATAACATATTTCAGATATTTACATTTATTCAATAAATGTAAACATATATTTATCGATATCGATCGCGTTTTCGATGCGAAATAAAATCTAAAAGAAATCTAAATATGCGAGGAAAAGATGGAAAACTAAATAAATGTAAGGCTGTGGTGTATGTGTGTATACACATACACGTACATATACTTACATACATATATATGTATGCACATGTACATCATACATATGCAGGTATAAATGTGAGTGTGTATGTGTATATATAAATAAATATATATATATATGTGTATATATGAATAAATAAATATATATATATGTGTATATATAAATAAATAAATATATATATATGTGTATATATAAATAAATAAATATATATATATGTGTATATATAAATAAATATATATATATATATATATGTGTATATATATATAAATAAATATATATATATATGTGACTATATAAATAAATATATATTATATGTGACTATATAAATAAATATATATATATATATGTGACTATATAAATAATATATATATATATATGTGACTATATAAATAAATATATATATATATATGTGACTATATAAATAATATATATATATATATGTGACTATATAAATAAATATATAATATATATGTGACTATATAAATAAATATATATATATATATGTGACTATATAAATAAATATATATATATATATGTGACTATATAAATAAATATATATAATATATATATATTATATATATATATATATATGTATAGGCAGAAACTCAGACAACAACGTACGGATACATTTAGAAACACATAAACGATTTCGCTTTTAATACTTTGCCAATCAATATAATAATTTGTGTTTTGTAGTAAAAATGAAATTTATTTTATTTCAGAATACGAGTTGAATAAGGTTCGAATCACCTACAAAATAAAGATTAAATATCATAGCAAAACAAACAGAAAGGAAATAAAATATGACTTCATTGTATTTCAGTGCAAGACTTCGTTATCGTGAACAAGATGTGACACACTGACACACACACACACACACACACACGCACAACTATAGTTCGAGGTGGAGAAGTAGATAGAGATATGTATGCAGATTAATGTTTGAACAATGATGGCAACGAGTTTATAGCGATATAGTTAAATGAGAAACAACAGCAATAACCTTTTAAATATAGAACTGAACAGCAACAGCAACCAGAACAATAGCAAGACGAACGACAACAACAACAACAGATAGAACACAACAAGTTACGAAGGCGGCGGAAAATTGGCAGAATCGTTAGCACGCCAGACGAAATGCGTAGCCGTATTTCCTCTGCCGCTACGTTCTGAGTTCAACTTCCGCCGAGATCGACTTTGCCTTTCATCCTTTCGGGGTCGATTAAATAAGTACCAGTTACGCACTGGGGTCGATATAATCGACTTAATCCCTCTGTCTGTTCTTGTTTGTCCCCTCTATGTTTAGCCCCTTGTGGGTAGTAAAGAAATAGGTATTTCGTCTGCCACTACGTTCTGAGTTCAAATTGCGCCGAGGTCGTCTTTGCCTTTCATCCTTTCGGAGTCGATAAATTAAGTACCAGTTACACACTGGGGTCAATATAATCGACTTAATCCGTCTGTCTGTCCTTGTTTGTCTCCTTTGTGTTTAGCCCATTGTGGGTAGTACAGAAATAGGTATTTCGTCTGTCTCCACGTTCTGAGTTCAAATTCCGCCGAGGTCGACTTTGCCTTTCATCCTTTTGCGTACTGGGGTCGACCTAATCGACCGGCCCCGTTCCCCAAAATTTCGGGCCTTGTGTTTTCAGCACAACGACCGGAATATAAAGGGAAGGGGAGTATTCGATTACATGGCCCTCAATGTTTAACTGGTATTTATTTTATTGATTTGGCAATGGCGAAAAGCAAAGCCGAATTCGCGGAATTTGAACTCAGAACAAAGACGGTAGAAATACCGCAAAGCAATACGCCCGGCGTGTTAACGATTCTGCCAGCTTATATTAATAGTTATTCTAACTTACGGCTGAGGACCAGGACATTTGAAGGTCGGGGTTAGTCGAATTTATCGAATTCAGTGTGTATTCTGTCCACCCTTGAAGGTTGAAAGCGAATATCGATCTCGATAGAATTTGAACTCAGAATGCAAACGGCCAGAATAAATATGGCCAACAAATCAGTCTGTTTGTCGCCTGAACTAGGATAGTAATTGTGAAGTAAATCAAAGCGTGAATCTTAGTAACCAGAAAGAAATGGTATAAACAAAGACAAATAAAAAAAAAAGATAGGGAGAGGAATTTAGTACAAAAATATATAAGCAAGAGTGGCTGTGTGGTAAGTAGTTTGCTAACCAACCACATGGTTCCGGGTTCAGTCTCACTGCGTAGCATCTTGGGCAAGTGTCTTCTGCTATAGCCTCGGGCCGACCAAAGCCTTGTGAGTGGATTTGGTAGACGGAAACTGAAAGAAGCCTGTCGTATATATGTATATATGTGTATGTGTGTGTGTGTCTGTGTTTGTCCCCCTAGCATTGCTTGACAACTGATGCTGGTGTGTTTACGTTCCCGTCACCTAGCGGTTCGGCAAAAGAGACCGATAGAATAAGTACTGGGCTTACAAAGAATAAGTCCCGGGGTCGATTTGCTTGACTAAAGTCGGTGCTCCAGCATGGCCGCAGTCAAATGACTGAAACAAGTAAAAGAGTAAGAGTAAGCAATAAAACAAGAGACTTAAAGTAGGAAAAAAGCCTTCAGAAAATTTGGGAAAACTTATGAAAACATAAAACCGTTTCAGGTATTTCATCCGATGACACAATAGGAAATAACAAGAAATTGCAAAAGGAAATTGCGAGACTCTATTAAATTAGTCATGAATTGGTCAATGGATGTATCTGATAATAACAATCAATAACACATAAGGACGAAATATTTGGACAGGCTTTCAAATTATATTTACATTGGGGATATATATATATATATATATATACACACACACGTACACATATATATACACACACGTACACATATATATACACACACATACACATATATACATACACACGCACGCGCATGCACAGGTACACATGCATACACACACACACACATACATACATATTCACACATACATATTCGCACATACATATATACACATATACACACACATACATATGTATTTATAAGCCTATCTACCCATGTACACACACACGCATGCGCATGTGTAACGGAATAAATAAGCAGAAGTTCAACAATTCTGGTAGATGAGTTTGGCCTATTTCAGTAACCAGGTAACTGGTTACTATAATAGACCAATAGTTGTCAACCATCGAAAGTGAAAGCGAAGAAATTGAAAAGTGGCCGGCAAACAGAAAAGATCCATCTACTAAAATTTGAAAACTTTAAAAAAATAAGAAACTGCGAGGTGACAGGTTCGGTAAATAGTTCAATTAAACAACCTCCACCCTCCACCGAACCATTTCGTATATACTCAGTTCAAATCCTGCCTTGATCTGCAGGGGTTCCACTGTATCACATGTTCAGTTTTTAATGGAAGACTTTCTTAATTTTACGTACACAGTCACATGAATTTCTGTTCGTATTTTCATTTCTCATCTTTTCATTTCCCCGTCAAGACTAGAATCGAATACTCTTTAAGTAAACGATTTACTAATATATTTTTATATTTTGGTTAATAGTTGGAGAGCAATAAAATTTGAAATAATAGAAGTGGAAATAAAAATTAATATATTTAATGGAAACAGTTAAACAACCTATTTTAAATGAAGAAAGATGAGAGCCAAATGAATTAGTTGGACATTCAATAAGTTGATTTAAAAACATACGGTTGATATTTAATTACAGACATTATTGAAACAATAGCATAAGCTTTATTATTTTGGATAGACGTCCAAACAAATCTTGAAGCAGTTCAGAGTTGTGCGTGTGCGTGGGTTCGTGGGTGTATTTCTATGCAAGGTAAAAGTATTCATTCTCTGATTTTCAATTAACCAATTTAAATCCATTTATTTTTTCTTTCAGTAATAATATCAAAACAATTTTTTGCTATATTTTACGCAATCTCGATTTGCACGCTCACTCCCAGGCAAAATCTACAGTGTGAAATTAAGGCCACCGATATCAGATAAAACCTTTTTATTCTTGATATCGTAAAGTTTAGGGTTAAAGTGTAAAGCTGTTTTTCTTTTCTTTTACTTCTTTCAGTCATTTGACTGCGGCCATGATGGAGCACCGCATTTAGTCGAGCAGATCGACCCCCAGTACTTATTCCTTGTCAGCCTAGTAATTATTCTATCTGTTCTTTTACCGAACCGCTAATGTTACTGGGATGTAAACGCACCAGCATCAGTTGTCAAGCGATGTTGAGAGGACAAATACAGACACAAAAACATATATATATATATATATATCACGTGATCATGTGACCGACCAGGCTATCAGATGTTGCTATACATCGCTGGTCACAATGCGCTTTGCATTGTTTTAGCCTTCAAATCACGCCATCCCGCTGGCTGAGCAAGCAGGCCAACATAAGAAAGAAGGAGAGAAAGTTGTGATGAAAGAGTACAGCAGGGATCGCCCCACCTCATCCCGGCCGGAGCGGCGTAGAGCTTTAGGTGTTTTCGCTCAACACTCACAACGCCCGGTCTGGGAATCGAAACCGCGATCTTACGACCGCGAGTCCGCTGACCTAACCACTGGCCCATCGCGCCTCCACACACTCACACATATATATATATGCGAAGGGCTTCTTTCAGCTTCCATCTACCAAATCCGCTCACAAGTCTTTGGTAGATCCGATCTTATATTAGAAGGCACTTGCCCAAGGTGCCAGGCAGTGGGACTGAACCCGGAACAACGTGGTTGGTAAGCAAGCAACTTACCAAACAGCCACTCAAGTGCAGACACGAATTTTGAAGAATCACAAATACAGTAACTGAAATTTAGGTAAAAAAACGTGAAGCTCCACTATATTTGATATCTTATTGAAATCAGAAGTATATTTTAGGCGCGCGCGAATGCGCGTGTATATATATATAACTATAGAAAATTCAGGATAGAAGCTAATTTCAGAGGTCGGTGTATATATTGATTCAATCCATTTCTAATTGTCGAAATTCTCCACAATATACAATGATGCGTTCTCCCATATGAAACATAAGAATTTATAAATATATATATAAACATACGAAGATTTATAAATATATAAACACAAACACAAATATAAATACAGAGACGTACTTGCGAGGTTTGATTGTCCGTATCAGAATCAAGGAGGAAAGTTGGTATCCATGAGGAGTCCTGAATAAGTGCAAAGTCTTACGGCTGTTTATATAATATATAGTTTGCTAAGGGCGCGCTAACTCCAACCATAGCAGCTATCTGTATTTCTCTCAGAGTTAAGGGATTCAATTAGTTGTTAAAATTTTAAGAGACATGAAAGCTGTGAGAATTTTTAAAACAACGAATGTTTGGTCAGATCAGACTAGAATTAGAATTGCAGGTGTTCAGATACATTACTACACCGTAATGAATAGTATTTTAAGACGAATCCATAATATGAAGGGGGTGACTAGATTAAAATCCAATTGGCTAATTATTTTGGGGGAAGAGTTTAAAAGTTGAAAGACATTTATATCTACAGCTAATTATGACATTAAGTAAGCTATTTTTGTGAGTACGGAGTTTATGGATCGATTTCTGCGTGCATAAACTGCAATTTTTAGCGTATGTATTATATGATGTGGTTTCCGTTTATTATAGACCAATCTAGACTAAATTCTTTATTGTGCATTTTTAATTTATTGATGTGGGTACCTAGATTATTGGAACTTTTTGTTTCGTGATTAGTAAATGAGTTTGTGTGCGCCCTATATCTAATTTTAAAATCAGTCGTACAATCTATGTAAATATTTTTAGGTTCATTAAGGGTTGAAATTCAACTTTATATGCGACATTTCTCCCTAAATATAAACCTGTTAGGGGACAAAACTCCCTATTACGACAATTTCATGTTTCATTTACAGGTTTTGCCTTTCTATTTTTAATATCAGGGTTTTTATTATTATTATTCCTATTACACTCGGCTAAATCATCATCTCTGTTAATGTTGTTATTTCTAATTTTAAGTCTATTGTTAGCGGCCATTATAGATCCTAGATTGGGTGTGGTTGAGAAAGATAATTTAAGACAGGGTCTATCAAATATGGAGTGATATTTATGACCTAGTGGAAAGTTGCTATCGATAATGCTAACAGAAATTTAGGGAGGTTTCCGACTTGGAAAGAAAAGTGGGGAGTGAACGATATAAATTCCCGTCTCCTCCCTGATTTGTTCCTATTCTGCCCAGTATAGTTATTGTTATTATAATTGAATGTGGAGGTGCAATGGCCCAGTGGTTAGGGCAGCGGACTCGCGGTCATAGGATCGCGGTTTCGATTCCCAGACCGTGCGTTGTGAGTGTTTATTGAGCGAACACACCTAAAGCTCCACGAGGCTCCGGCAGTGGATGGTGGTGATCCCTGCTGTACTCTTTCACCACAACTTTCTCTCACTCTTACTTCCTGTTTCTGTTGTACCTGTATTTCAAGGGGCCGGCCTTGTCACTCTCTGTGTCACGCTGAGTATCCCCGAGAACTACGTTAAGGGTGCACGTGTCTGTGGAGTGCTCAGCCACTTACACGTTAATTTCACGAGCAGGCTGTTCCGTTGTATAAATTGAATAAATTATAGTATCTTCTAAAATGTTGTTGGCTTCTATATACGGTGGGGTCGTTCATGGGAGGTGTGTCGATGTTTGAATTCGCAATATTGAGAAACCGTTTGCCTAATTTGTTTTTAATTATTGTGTTCTTAATATAACATTTTTTTCTCTTGAATCCAGTGTCTTTTAATGCTGTTTTATAAAGAGGTGCAAAATCATCGAAGATCTTTTCGTTTGCGGATAAATTAGATATTCTTATCGCCATACCTGTGATTATCCCCTTAACGACGCTATATAAATACGTCTGTATATATGTGTGTGTGTGTGTGTATAAGAGAGAGAGAGAGAGATTTTATTTTTAGATATTGTTTTTCAATTTTATACATTTTGCTTTGCATACAGCCTCTTTGAAGTTTATTAGAACTGAAAACAAAACAAAACAGAAACTCTGTTGGAAAATAAGCTGTCCCAAAATGGAATTCTAATGCTTCCTATTCTGTTGAATTCGAGTTTTCATGCCACATTGGGAACAATTTAACGTGTGTCCTTGTTTTTATCTTCATATTGTGTCTATTAATGGTTAAACATTATTTAAGACTAATCGTGTTTAAGTGTTTTGAGGATACGTGTGGAGGCAGTGAATCGTTTATCTGAGATAATTTATATACACGTGTGTCTCTGTATGTGCATATATATATATATATATAATATATATATATATATATATATATATATATATATATGTGTGTGTGTGTGTGTGTGTGTGTGTGTTTATGTGTGGGCACGTACTGTTTTATGTGTCTGTGTGCATGGCCGCCATTCAAAGAATGAGAGCAATAAAAGTATGTGCATTTCAATAAATAGGCATAGAAACACATATACATACATATATACACTCGCGCACACATACATATATATGTGTGTATATATACATACATATATCTATATCTATATATACATATACACACGTGCATATATTTACAGAGAGAGGTACAGATAAAGAGAAAGAAGTAGGATATATAAATATATATAATACACATATATACATATCTTATGAGCCTAGAGAATAACTTCTATTGAAATAATTGGCCACCAGTTAACGCTGGAGGGGGAATAAAAGCAAACAATTTATTAAATAACCATACTATAATTTATTATCACATTCATCAGGATTTTCAGATAGACGTTCGCCGAAGTAATGGCGGAAACTTTTAGGTCTTTCTTCCACTTTTAATTTGGCGTTCGCTTCCATTGTTGATATTTTTTCTTGTTGCTCATTTTAAAAATTATCTATATACGTATGTATGTGTGTGTGTGTGTGTGTGTGTGTGTAAATTATATGCCTATGTATTGATGTATAATATGCAATTATGGCAGTGTATGTAAATAAAAATATATATATGTGTAGTTATATGTACAAATATATATCTATAATTATATGTAATATGTAACTACGTACGTGCACGTGTGTATATATATATATATATATATATGTAGTTATATGTACAAATATATATCTATAATTATATGTAATATGTAACTGTGCACGTGTATATATATATATATATATATGTACAAATATATATCTATAATTATATGTAATATGTAACTATGTACGTGCACGTGTATATATATATACATATATATGTCTGTGTGTGTGTCTGTGTGTGTTTGTCTATGGATGATTGTGTAGTTATGTGTTATTTTGTTCCAGTTTTGCAGTTGTTGTTGTTGCTATTGTTGTTCTCATTATTCCTGGATTTACCAATTTATGAATTACGATTCTGAAATACAACATACTCTCTGATTGCAGCCCCCTCTATTTACTCCCAAACCTATTTACAGAAATTCCACAAATACCAAAATTTAAAGGAGCCGCTTCTATTCGTTGTTTCTTTCCCTCTTTATTGTTGCTCATTTTGTTGTGGTTTTCGTTTAGTTCTTCTTCGTGGCGCTGCTAATTGCAAGAATGGTGGAGATGGTAGTTGTGCTGGTACGTGTTGATTGGTGACGACAATCTGTTAATGAATATTCCATTAATTGCACGAGTCATTCCTTTGTCTTATGAACGGTTCTATAGGAATATAGATACTTCCCTATACATACATACACTCTTACCTACTGAGCAATATATATATATATATATATATTATATATATATATATATATATATATATATGTATATATATACATTTATAATTAGGGTTCAGCATACCGAAGTTTAGAAATAGCAGCCAAAAAACCTTAGCTTTTTCTTCTACTTTAAAAAGGGACTCCCAGAAAACCAAGTGAGTCCCTTTTTAAAGTAGAAGAAATAGCAAAGGTTTTTTTGACTGCTATTTCTAAACTTCGGTATGTGGTAAAGCAAATATTTGCTGAACCCTAATTATAAAGTATTACTTAAGTTTACCGTGAAATGGTCCTTATTCATGCCGAATTCTACTTGGTGAAATTATTGATTACTTCTTAATTAATTTTACCCTTTGTTATTATATATATATATATATATATACATATATATGTAGGTATATATACTTATATATACATGTATATATACATATACGGTGTCACGTGGTGAGCTGTTGTGGTTAAGTATCCTATTACTGCTCTTGGAACATACAATGCAAAGGTCCAAACAAGCACAATCGGGAAACGTACGTAAGAACAATTATAAACTTGTGTTTTTCGTAATTTCTTCATTTGAGCATACGAAATTTTATACACCTACACATATAAGCATACATGATAAATCTACACACACATAAGCATGCATAATACACACATAATGTGGTAAGAGCTTACTTTCCAACCACATGATTGCGGGTTATATATATATATATATATATATACATACACAAGCAGAAGGATCCGGGTTCACTCAGGTTACAAACTCATAGCCCTAACACAGTACTCTTTGCTTGTAGTGTAATTTGACACCTTCCTTCTAGGCATGGTTAGGTATATGTTTCGTAAAGTGGCCGATTTTACCTCGGTGTAAAATCATTTTTTACCACATTCAACATATCTGACCTCCAAACTCGCCCCAAGCTCCATTTTTTCCGGAAAAGAAAGGGTGGAGTTGTGTTTCGCGGGTTTTTGTTGTTCTTTTCCGGGTTATTTCGCATATTTTCAACGAATGTGACATCGAAATCACGCGTAAAGGAAAGATTACTAACATGTGACGGCTATTTGCGATAAAGGATTCGCCAATATTTCGCTGTGAAATAATTGTTTGACCTTTCCCCACCGTTGTACTCCGGAAAAAAGAGGCTTGCGGCGTGTCCGGAGGTCAGATATGTTGAATGTACTAAAAAATAAATAAATAACTCATTAAATAGTTTATTTAACACGGAGATATGAATGGATGCTGTACCAATGTTGGTACGTTTACCCATGGTTATTTACTGATACACAAATACACTGGTACAGCGTTTATATTTAGCCCTTCAACATTTCTAACATTTTGTTTGTGTGTCGCTGTACACAAATACACCGGTACGCAACATTGTAAACAAGAAAAATAGCTGTAATAATATTTTTGGTACCCGACATCGTTACAACGGTAAACGCTAAACAGAATGGTTGACAAACACTTTTCTACTCTAGGCACAAGGCCCAAAATTTCTGGATAGGGGACAGTCGATTAGTTCACCCTCAGTGTGTAACTGGTATTTAATTTATCGACCCTGAAATGATGAAAAACCAAAGTCGACCTCGACGGAATAGTATGGCTAACAGAATGAAGAGAGAATGAAAGGTCGTCGTGGTGTTTGTGTGTCCCTATTGCTGAAGCCTTCCCTGTTTATGGAGTGTAGACAATCGACGATGTTATCCGCTGTTCATGAGTCTGACCTGTCTTTCCTGCTTTACCCCAGTTGGGTCTCTGCTTTTGCGGTTTCGCCTCATCATCCCTCCTCCTGCTAATTTTAGGACGTCTTCGACTCGCTCGTGTGTTTCACATCCGGAACCGCTGTTCAATGCGTAGGTCCCTTGATGAGATGTCTTCTTCAAGAATGTATTATTGACTTTGATTTCTCCGCTTCGCTTCAGTCACTTTGCTCCTCTTGCCGGTAGGAGTGTCGGCACAATGCAAAGTCGAGGATGGGTGAATCTAAGACGGACAGAATCCTGAGAGCTATGCCTTGAATCCATTGGGCACAGCTCTCAGGGTTATTGACGCATATAAATCAACACGTTGCAACGAGAACTGATCCGCGAAGTGGATCTGTCTGTCTACACACACGCATTTATGTGTGGTGTGCATACATAAATGTATCCATCCCTCATATATATATATATATATATATATATATATATATATATATATCGCTATGGGCTCCGTGTGGGCAGTCATCTAAAAGTTTTTGTTCATCTTGATATTGACATAAGTTCCTTGTTTTTCCTGATGAGAAATTAGGAATATGCAGCCTTCAAAACATGTCGAGAATAAAGGAATTCTGCTAAATCGTCGTTCAACTCCATTCTTTCATTTATTTGTATTTAAAAAAACACACAAATTTCCACACGAAAGCATGTGATCTCTGCCCTTGGCATGTAGCTTCAACCGTGTTTTTCTGACGTGAATTTGCTACCCAGGTATCGGTTAACCGAATTATCCATAATAAGACAATTCATTCAACTACTCGTGTATATATATATATATATATATATATATATAAATGTACATAGATATACGTACATGTATATATAAGCCTGTGTTTGTGTGTATGCTTGCGTGTTAGCTGTGTGAATGTCTGAATGATGTTCGTCTGTTTCGCTTTAAGACTTGGTGTCTCTGTGTTCTACGCCATATTTTATGAGTAATAACTAAAAATCAAAAACGTAAAAGTAAACAAATAAAATAGAAACGGGGCAAGACAGCGAACAACAATAAGATTCATACAACATTTTAGTACGAATATTGTTGTTGGTATGAAAGCAATTAATATATAATAAGTAAATCACCCCCGGACACTTCACCAATCAATTATGCCGTTACGATATATATTTTTTTCTTTTTACTCAATATTTCGCCATTTCAGCTCACTAAAAAATGTCAAAAATTATAAATAATTGATTAAAAATTTCTACGAAGTTTTCCTTGCAGAATCGCTCTTTTGGTTGGTTTTTTTTTTGTTTTTTGGCCGTAGATTAGGCCTTGATAGGATATATAGACCTATAATCTTATTTTTATTATCTTGGTAATTCTTTTCAATGACTAAATTGTCTGATTTTGTTTTATCTCATCATCACTGGTCAATCTAGATATAAATTATTCGGTGTGAGCTGGCTTTAATTAAGAATGCAGCGAGTGTCTTTCGAGGTATTACGTTGGTATTCGCCGTCGAGTTCCCACTTATGTTGTCAGAGGAGTTACAACAACAAACAATATGGCCTTCTCAATCATGTGGAAGCACTCCGTCGGTTACGACGATGAGGGTTCCGGTTGATCCGATCAACGGAACAGCCTGCTCGTGAAATTAACGTGCAAGTGGCTGAGCACTCCACAGACACGTGTACCCTTAACGTAGTTCTCTGGGATACTCAGCGTGACACAGAGAGTGACAAGGCCGGCCCTTTGAAATACAGGTACAACAGAAACAGGAAGTAAGAGTGAGAGAAAGTTGTGGTGAAAGAGTACAGCAGGGATCACCACCATCCCCTGCCGGAGACTCGTGGAGCTTTAGGTGCTTTCGCTCAATAAACACTCACAACACCCGGTCTGCGAATCGAAACCGCGATCCTACGACCGCGAGTCCGCTGCCCTAACCACTGGGCCACTGCGCCTCCACTCTCAATCACACCTCCTCTCTGAGCTCCGAGTCTCACCAATGTACAATATGTTCATCCTTTCAGTATCAATAAAGAAGGGAACCAGTCCAGGGAAGAGGAGTAGTCCACCGAGATATCTTGTATTTGTTCTATGATGAGGGAACTGATAAATGTTTATTTGATCTGTTAAACACAACAGCCAAATTGCCAAAAAATCATACCCCATCATTAAAAATGTCGGATAATAACGTACAGTATACAGTCTGTAAGAAATAGACGAGATGGTCTTCAATGGAACTCTTTTAGTCAAAGGTCACCTCGAGATGACCTGACATAAGCCACAAACGCGTTGTGCAGAAGTACCAAGCGCTACTATCTCGACCACTATTTTCAGACATCTTCCACAGTTGTTTGTTACTGTTTGATAATTCTTGGGCTGCTCCCGAGATACGAAACTGCCAAGCCAAAATTTCGCTCATTGTTTATCTAAGACAACACTATCTAATGTGACCTTTATTTTGGTTATCGCTACTGTTGGCATGTATCGTGTGGCGATCCCGAATCGAACAACCTAAAACCGACTAGTCTGTCCTTTTCTTTAGACATTTAAGATGGTAGGATGCAAGATGTGAGGGAAATTTGGCAACTATTTTGACTAAGTAGATTTCTCAATATTAAATTTTTCCTCAAACTTCTCTCCATTCCCGTCTACAAAAATATATTTTGTGGGTATAGATGGATATCTATGGATATATCTATGGGTGGATAAGGCAAACATTGGTTCATTTCCTGACAGAATGATTTCCTGTATTTTTTCACGAATTTCCAGCACTGAAGGAAAATATTTATTCCCACTTAAAGCTGGATGTTGAGTTAGAACCCAAAGTACTGCGTTAGTTGCCATGAAAGTAAGTTTCGTATTGGATTTTGGTGCATACAAGCACCCTTTTATACATCGCTAGCCGCAGTTCAAATAGAGCCGAGGACAGCTCTAACTTCCATATATTCAAAGACGAGAAATAACGTATCAATCACGTGCTGGGTTCTAGTATATACCCTTTCTCTTTCTTTATGGATTTTACTTGGAAAATCGAGAACATTACTCAGGATGATATGCGGTTT
The DNA here is from genome assembly GCF_006345805.1 of Octopus sinensis. Taxonomy (NCBI): domain Eukaryota; kingdom Metazoa; phylum Mollusca; class Cephalopoda; order Octopoda; family Octopodidae; genus Octopus; species Octopus sinensis. The sequence continues at coordinate 13,177,937 of NC_043024.1, forward strand.
CTGCAAGAGATTTATGTTAAAGTGTTCGTCTCCCACAACATCGCTTGACAACCGATGCTGCTGTGTTTACGTCCCCGTAACTTAGCGGTTCGGTAAAAAAAGACCGATAGAATAAGTATAGGCTTACAAAGAATAAGTCTTGGGGTCGATTTGCTTGACTAAAAGACGGTGCTCCAGCATGGCTGCAGTCAAATGAAAGAAACGAGTAAAAGAGTACACAAATATGTGTGTAGACGTATATATAAGGGCTACATGAATATGTATGTCTAAATATACATGTATACATATATACTGTTGGTATGTATATACATGCATATTCAAATGCAGAATATTATGTCTCTATATGATGTATTTTCTATGTGGTTGCGCCCGTTTATGTACGCATACAGCTAAATAATTATACTTCAGTACACTAAACATACACACAGATACGCATTACACACACACACATATATGATTCTTTACGTGAATGTGTGTCTTTGTGAATGTGTTTCTATTAATTGCGTATACGTTATATGTTATGTGCGTGTGTGATGTGTAAGAAGTGCTGCATGGGAGTCAGTCTCTGGTCTTTAATAGGATACCTGTGCGTGATAATTACAATTAGTGTTTCACGTGAATTGGGTGTATATCAAACGAAGATGGCTGCCAAGTTATATAAGGAGCCCTTACTAACTGCATACCATGCAAATTGAAAATATATAGGAGAAGAAACGGGAAGGCGTTGGACAGGTTTTCGTGTATACATACCTATATGCATATATATGTGTGTGTGTGTGTTTGTGTGTATATATATATATATTATATATATATATATATATATATATATATATATATATATGCATGCCTATATATATATATATATATATATATATGCATGCCTCTATAAATATATGTACATATATCTATTATATATACATATAGCTATTATATATACATATATATATATGCATATATATATATATGTGTATATGTAATATATATATACATTTATATGAGTATATGTAACATATATATATATATACATTTATATGAGCATATTTAACATATATATATATATATATATTATATATATATATATATATGTGTGTGTGTGTGTGTATGTAGTATATATGTACATATATATGTGTGTATATGTAATATAAACACGTATATATAGTATATATATATGTAGTACAAATATACAGAAGTGTAATAAAATGTGACATGTATAGTATTTCGAATAGAAGTACGCAATACATACATGTGCACACACCCACATACACACATGAAACACACACATGTATATTTGCAGATATGAATGTATTTATATAAACAGATACGCATTAACATGCGTAAATATTTGATCACACGAAGGAAACCCACCAAAATGGAAGAACCTGCCATTCTACCATTCTTCAACGCTCATAGAATATAAACTGAGGAAAGAAGGAAAAGAAGAAAACTAGCATTCAGTTGCGAAGACGTAGTTATATCACATGACTTCGGAACATAATTACTCTCTTCTCGTTATCTTTATTAATACAATAGTCGTGTTCTTGCTGCTATCGTCGTTGTTGTTGTTGTATAGAGTCGAGTTATTTTTCGTTGCTTCTTTTTGTTTTGTTTTTTTAAATATTCCTTCTTTTTTTCGTTGTTCTATATATCATATATTATTTCTATTCCTACCTTTAACGAAAGAATGTCTTTTCTGCATGTCTTGGACATGAGAAGAAATATTATTACAAGCAAACGTTTAATCGATTTTGATTTTTCTTTTTCATTTTCTTTTCTGATGTTTTTTTTTTCTCTTCCGAAGCCGAAACCGAAAAAATAATGAACGTTTCTTTCTATTAACCATGTTGTTCTTGCAACCCTAACTACTACTACTACTACTACTAACTACTACTACTTATGCAATCGTGAAGACATTTTTTCCTTCCATACCTTAATATATTTTGTGAACGTCTAAAAATAGTTCAAGGTTAACTAATTCTAGTTTTACGTAATAATCTCCTCAGAACGTGCTTGTGTTTATAGCTTTCGGTAAACTATCGAGTTCGTCGCTAAACCTGCTCCGGTGTATCTATCTCACTGCATCAATTATAAATTAGGCAATGCAATATACGTTGCTCATTTAATCATTTCGTTTCGTTAATAAACGAAGCTCTATCTTTATTAAAAAAACCTTTCACCCATTTTTCCTTTTGAAACGCGTATCTGCAATGAAATATTCTTTTCTACTCTAGGCAGAACGCCAAAATTCTTGTGGACCGGGCTAGTTGATTAGATCGACCCCAGTGCGCAACTGTCACTTTATTTATCGACCTCGAAAGGATGCAAGTTGACCTCGGCGGAATTTTATCTCAGAATGTAAAGACAGACGAAATACTGCTAAGCATTTCTCCCGGCATGCTAACGTTTCTGCCAGCTCACCGCCTCATCAGCAATGAAATATTCCAAAAGACAAAACTATAACCATCTTTCCTCCTAGTTTATCTTTCTGCAGGAGATTATGATCAAACGAGTAAGAGAGTGATTTGGCAGAACAGTTTGCGCGTCTGACAAAATGGGTTCATTACATTTTGGGTTCCATTTCCGCTACGTTCGATTTCATTTTTCATCCTTTCAGGGTCGATAAAATAAGTACCAGATGAGTACGGGATGACTGTAAACGACTTAACCACCTCCACTAACAATTACTAATCTTGGTACCAACATTTGCAGCATTAATGATACGGGTGAGCAGGGCTAATGTTTGTTCATGGGAAGAACCATTAAGTTGTGAGTGAAGGTGGTTTGCATTATTTATTCCGACTTTCTATATTCCGAGTTCAAATCCCGTTGAAACAGAAGCTTTTCATCACTAACAGGCAGAATTCTCATCAGAGATCTGTGATCAAATCTCTTTATTTCACTAAAGATCGTTTAGAGATTAATTATATCTGTACTTTTAAGAAAAGTTGTTTTTATACATTGATATCTTCAGACTTTTGTCTTCATTCTGCTTCTTCCTGTCGCGATGTTTCACACTGTTTTAGCCATTATCTCCTCCAGCATTTATTGCTTGTCAGCACACTAACCGTAGGTGTTATTTGAGGGAGGTTGCCTGCTATTTCTGAACAGCAGTGAGTTAGCCACTGGCTCATATTACCATCGAGTGGACAATACTGTATTATGTAGCATTTGACAGCTTAATCAAAATGGATTAGTAGAATCCCCTACGCATCAGACTAAAAGACATGTAGTAATTTTAAATCTGTCTTTACGTTCTGAGTCGAAATTCTGCCGATCCTCAGAGGTCGTCTTTGCATGTCATCTCATTGAGGGCGATAAAGTAATCACCTGTAAAGCACGGGCGTCGATATAATCAACTTGCGTCCCGCGCCCACGAAATTACTGGCCTTGTGTCAAAATTTGAAACCGGTGACCTGGTAAAATCGATATTACATTGGACAAAACCCTCAGCGGCATTAAAAGTGCAGGGTTTCATATTACATCATCGATCATAAATATTTTGGAGGAAGACAGACACTCAAAACGACTTTCATTTTATAACAAACGCTAGAATAAATCCTGTTTATTCTCATTTGTTGTTTCTATAGAAGAACAATTAAGCCATCTTAATTAATAACCGTCATGTTAATTAGTTACAAATTATTATCAAATTAGTCACGCAAAATTATGTCACATATATTGGTGTTTTGAGTAATGAGAGCTGAACTTAACATCCATATAGTGATTTTGATATCATTTGCTGTGATTAGTAGAAACATTTTCTAAAATCAAAACGAAAAGATTTCGAGAAGTTGACGAGAAATTCTAACCTGAAAGCTCGCTTACGTCGTTGTTTGTGAGCGTCATGAGTCAGTATCTGTAACTGGTTAACCGATTCCATTACACATGTATATGCATATATATTATATATATATAATATATATATATATATATATATATGCAAGCATTTTGTTGGGAATTACGCGTTTGGTACCGAAAACAAATACAGACTGTTGGAATATTCTCTTCAAAACCTGTGTGAAATATAAACATAACAGGCTGGATATTGTTGTTTGGGACAGAAGGGCAAAGGTATGTACCCTCACAAAGGTCAGCTGCTCTGCATATGTATATATATATATATATATATATATATATAAAACATTATTGGTGAATTGAAGAAATGGAGCTGAACGCAGATTGAACAGAAATCGTTTTATTTCATTCTACACGTGTTTCGAAAGGCACAAATTACCAAAATCCGATTGAATAATGGGACCATATTGTGTCTTTCTCTTCAGGAAGAAAAAAGGAAATCCGTTGGAAAAACAAAAACAGAACAGAGGCAGAGCAAAAAACAAATCGAACTGTGCTCCTAAGAGCCCATGGCGAAACTGTTTATCAGTGTAACACTGATAAACAGTTTCGCCATGGGCTCTTAGGAGCACAGTTCGATTTGTTTTTTGCTCTGCCTCTGTTCTGTTTTTGTTTTTCCAACGGATTTCCTTTTTTCTTCCTGAAGAGAAAGACACAATATGGTCCCATTATTCAATCGATTTTTGTAATTTTGCCTTTCGAAACACGTGTAGAATGAAATAAAACGATTTCTGTTCAATCTGCGTTCAGCTCCATTTCTTCAATTCACCAATAATGTTTTAATTTCAATTATCCGCACCAACGCACGGTTGCACAACGCCAGATGGTTGTACCTCCAACCGTGCTGTTCACTGCTGTGATTTTTGCTACTAAGGTATCGTTAAACTTTTGATTAATCTACTACAAGATTATTCATCTTTCTATTTTATATATATATATATATATATATATATCTTTGAGAATGAAAGAAAAAGAGGACATCTATGAGCAACTGCTTCCAAACCTCTAGTTTCTATATCCAGACTATGAATTCATATCCATACCAATAATAATTGAAGCACTAGGTTTTGTTAGTAAAAGCTTATAGGGGAATCTGGATAAACTGGGATTTTCAGAATCAGAAATCGACCGGCTGATTCGTACATTACAAATACAATCTCTGAGTGGATCCATTAAAATATGCAGAACTTTTTCTGAAGTTTCAAATTTGAATTTCTCTATGCTAACTGCATCTCAAAGATGGAGCCTTGTCTCTTTGCTGGAGATCGGCTCCCTCCTCAGTGGAAGATTTATAATGATTAAAGAATAGAAGAGGCATATATAGAACCGCCCTGGATGTTATGTCTTGAATCATTTCGAAGGAGGTGAAGTATGCTTTATGTATGTAACTCTTTTTGATACGTTAATCAACCGTGTAGAGGTTTTCTCATTGCCTCGTCCGTCAAGCAATTCTACAATGGTTGTCTTGTGTGCCACCATGGGGCGGATATTTTTCCTGCTACCTCACATTCAAAATCGATTCACTTGTGCAGACAGTCTTGTTACTCTGAAATATATTTTGATTTCGAGAATATTTCAGATCATGGTATCTCCCTTTCATTAAGCGGATGTGAGTATTTTGGGATTATATTCGCTACTGCTACTTCTAGCTTATGAAGCTACCTTCTTGGGTGTCGGAGATATTAGCAAAAGGTAACATGACATTCTAAATTTGAATGATTTTAAAATACCATATATCCTTAAAATAAACAGAAAACATGGTGACATAGCCTTAGAAACAATGGACGCCATTTTATATTAGAAGCGCCCATCTTGACTCGATATACCAAAATGTGTGGTTGTTGGTGATGCTCTCGCTTATCTCCTCGCCAAAGTGAGTAACCGTGCCCCTCATCAAAGATATAATTAATAATATTATTTCCGTTTATAAAAACAAAACTTTGAAAAGACCCCTTCGATCATGAAGGACTATATAATTGCACCTAGAAAGTATCCCTCCGAGAAATAAGTCCGACTAAAGTTGTTTATGGAAGTTCAGAAGTCGCCCATGCATACCAGTCTCCCTTCTCCACGCCACTGATCTCAGCCAAGGGAATGGCATAGGGGCCAATATAGCTTGGTACCAGTGACGTCGCAACTCGTTTCTACAGCTGAGTGAACTGGAGAAACGTGAAATAAAGTGTCTTGCTCAAGATCACAACACACAGCCGGGTCTAGGAATCGAACTCACTATCTCAGGATTGTGAGCTCGACACTCTAACCACTTAGCCATCAAATACTAATGGAAGACTCGTTCATAAAGTTTGACGGTATTTTCCTCCCGTAACCATCCTATCAACCAGAAAGGTAGATTTTCTAAAGTTGGCTCCGTGTATCCCTACATTTATATTCGTTGTTTAGCACAAGTTACCGTATGCTTACATGCATTTCTGTCGCAAACATTCCTTCTAAATTAGATCTAACATACCTCAAACAGATTTCCTCAAAGTGGGTCAGGTGAAACTTCAGAGTTCAGGGAAATAAAAATTGGGTGTCTGAAAGGTAAGTTTTTAAAATTGAATTCAGCATGAATTTAATTTATAAATCAAAATGTAATTTACGATT
>NC_043024.1:13189392-13196892 GCF_006345805.1 Octopus sinensis
CCTCCACAACCATCTACCCTACGGCATTAATGTCCTCCCTGTTTCTCCTGCTTCGTAGTAGGAAAGTGAAGGTTAAACGTTTTCGTTCCAGATTTTATTTCACTTGGAAATTTAATTCTAATTCTTCAACCGTTTCAGCTAAAAGAAAAACATCTTCAGAATAAATGAAACACCATGAGATACCAGTTTTAAATTTCTTCGTTATGCTCTAGTGGACTATGATGAAAAAAAGAGCAGATTCATAACCGAAACCTCATGAACACATAAACACACTAAACTCTTCGCTCTACTCATTGTTAACTCTCACTTTGCTAGCGGCATCTTGTACAAAGTTGAGCTTAGCCATTTATCTACTCCTGGCTTTTGCAGCGGTCACCAGATAAGGGATCGAGGCTCTGTCAAAGGCTTTCGGTCGGTCAACGAATATAGCTAAATATAGTGGTTTTCTTTTTGCTAAATATCCCCTTCCCCCCATAATTGCGGAGATATTTTATGTGTACTCATATGGGTGAGATTATTTCGCCATGTGTGCGGCCTGGATATATGAAACGATGCTTTAGTGGTATGCATTTACACAAACACGCACACACACACCAAAGAGGCGAACGTAAAATAACCAACACCGGTCGTCAAGCGATGGTGGGAAACAAACACAGACACACAGTCACACACACGCACTCACATACACATACATCACCCCCACACACACACACACATACATATTCATATGTACAACGGGCTATTTTCATTTTCGATCAACCAGATCTACCCAAAAAACATTGATGGGTCAAGGGCTTTAATAGAAAACAGTTGATCAAGGTAATAGTTGTCGGGGCTGAACTCGCGAACTAAAGCTCTACCTACTCACACACACACACACACACACACACACACACACACATACAGACCGGTTGTCAAGTGATGGTGAAAAAACAAACAAATACACACTCACACACGCACTCACATACAAGCATACACCCACCTCACACATAAATACACATATATACAACGGTCTATTTCCATTTTCGTTCAGGTCTACCAAATCTACCCACAAACCTTAGATCGGCCCAGGGCTGTAATAGAAAACACTCGATCAAGGTAATAGGCCTCAGAGCTGAACTCGCGAACAAAAGCCGTACCTACTCACACACACACACACACACACACAACACACAGACACTATCTCATTGTCTGTATACGCATTGTTGCATCTGCGTGCAACAATTCGCAAATCATTGAGCAACGTTGTGTAGTGTAAAGAGTCGTGATAGTTCAAATGTTATATTTATATCCACGATTACGCCTCACAACCCCTCCCTTGTTTACAGTTTCTCTCTCCAACCACCCCTCTCTCTCTCTCTCTGTCTCACCTTCCTCTACGATTGTCATTGTTTCTTTACAATTGTCGTCCACTCCTTGCTGTTACATATTTACAAATCCATTGTCAACAATTTCCGCGTCTCTCTCTTCTTACAATTGTTACTGTCTTTCTTCGCCGCACTGACATTCCCGTCGGTCTTATCTGTGTTGTGTGGGTTCTCTTTTGTCATCTCGTTTACCTCTCTCCACAGTCTCACACTCGCCAACTCCATTGACCCACATCTCACAAACACTAAACCTTCAAGTCACTTCTAAACTGATATAAAAATTTGCTCTCGGCTTCCAACTGTCTCTCACCTTTAACTCCGACCACCGATCGTTCACATTGTACACAACCAATACCATTCTACACCGGAACTCCTTATTCGCCTCCTTCAAATTCCCTTTCGTGACAAATCAATGCAATGTTACTGTCAAGGAGATAATACTTAATCATGTCCTCTCCCAGTCTGTCTTTAACTCTGTCTGTCTCTTTCTGCTTAGGCTTATGTCTGGAAAGAAATTCCCCACGCCCTACGAGAAGAAACTGAATCCAATCACCATCTTTGCAACCAATAGGAAGCTACACAAACACTTAATTAGATATGCACATATACATCACCCTCTCTCTCTCTACACACACACACACACACACGCATATATAAATCTATATATATATATATATATATATATTATATATATATATATATATATATATATACGTTTAATTGCTGACGGGTAGTAAGGAGAGACACAAACAAATACGAAAGAAGAAACAAAAGGACCACTGATGCGGTCACAGGAGTGTGACGAAAGAACTCTGGCCGAAATAAGATTAAGATTAATGTAAAAAATAAATATCACTGAAGCAAAATAACACCAAATATATAGTGCGTGTGTTTTTATTGGCTAAACTGGCAATATCACCATTCCGAAATATAACTATATATATATATATATATATATATAGGGGGAAAGTTAGAAAAATAAACGAAAATGCAAATTGTAAATTAAAAAAGTAAAGGCTTTTTATGCAAAGTAACGAAAGATATATACAATTAGATGAACTGAGGTAGGAATAAAAGTAACAAAAGTCATTGTTGTGAATTGATAAAAGGATTCAAGAACACCGGTTTCGAAAATTACTAATCATTGCTTTGAATGCAACTATTCATTGCTTGGAATGCACACCGATTAATGAATGTGTATAGTTTCTATTTTCTTTTTGTAACATATTTCTATTTTACATATGCTTGTATGCGCGTGTGTTTGTGTGTGCGTATAGATAGATAGAGATATCGACGTCTGAGATCCTGATAGAGAGCGACACTGAACAAGCCGGGTGCTTTCATACCTTCTTACTATAAGGGAGACATTTTGTCCAGGGTAACTGCAGTGAATTTGCCTTTTAGTATCACAAACATATTTTAACTAACCCAAATTTTGCTTATGCCAAAACACTGCCTGGCGCTAACATTCCGTTATATATATATATATTATATATATTATATATATATATATAATATACATGTATATATACATACATATATATATACATATACATACATACATACATGTATATATACATACATATATATATAATATACATACATACATATGATATATATACATACATATATATATACATACATATATATATATACATACATATATATATATACATACATACATATATATATACATACACACACATATGTATATATATATATATATATATATATATTTGACATATATGTATGTGACAGCATTTAGCAATTGAAGTGATGGCCTACTTCTTTAGAGAAATGTGAATCACCACGTAATCGCCATGTGTTTGTGTCTGTGGGTTCTTGGAATAATATTGGACGTTCTATAGTCTTTTGTTTGCAGTTGTACTGCCGCGCACAACTCTTTAGAATTTCGGAGTGGAGAACCTTTGTCGGACAAACCTTCGTGGTAAATTAGCATATGGCTAAACAAGATAAACCACAAAGAGTATACATTCATACAGAAGAATGAAACACGCACAAGCAGACACACACACACACACACACACACAATCACACACTAAAGTGTGTGTGTGTGGTGTGTGTGTGTGTGCAGTCATGCGTGTGTGTCCGTGTAAATCTGTATGTGCTCGTATGTATGTGGTTGTACTTGTGTCTTTGTTTGTGTACCTATTTGTTCTCGTATGTGTGTTTTTATGTCTGTGTCTGTATGGGTTCGATGTGTGTCTCTGTTTGCTGCTGTGTGTGTGTTCGTAAGTGTCGAAGTGTGATTCTGTGTGCTCCTATGCATGTGTTAATGTGTGCTCCTCTGAATGATTTTGTGTATGAGCACGTGTGTCTTTGAGTTCGCATGTGCGCATTTGTGTATCCGTGTGTCCATGTGTTTAGACGAGCAACATGTCGAATGGCCCTGAGGCCGGCCAAGACGCTTGATTCTTTGGAGAAACCCATGACACAGATGTTTCTAAACAAATCCTTTTGTTACTTACAATAAATATTTTGAAGGACATAACACAAACAGCCTTACCATATCCTGTCGGAAAAGGAGATCCGAGATTTATTCATACATCCTAGAGAACGAATGTGTTCTGATTTTCACTGTAGCAGACAATGATTTTTTTCGTTATATATTTAGAACAATAATGATGGTATTCTTACCTGCAAAGAAAAAAGAAAATGGCAAAACGTTAGATAAGCAACAGATAAGGGATAAAAACGAATATATTTATCAACTTCATACTTTGGCTAAATTACCCTCTTTCGCGGTCTCTTCGCTTTCTTTTCACTCTCACTCTGTCTGTCTGTCTGTATCTGTGTCTGTTTGTCTGTCTATCTGTCTGCCTGTATCTCTCTCTCTCTCTTTTTCTTTTTGCATGTCTGTCTTTAAGCACGTTAATCTTGATACACTAATCCCTCGACTATCGCGGGTGTTACGTTCCAAAACTCCTGCGATAGGTAAAAATCCGCGAAGCAGAAACACTAGTGTACTGTATATATATATATATATATATATGTAACATGTATAATATATATAATGTATGTATATACATGTATGTATATATATATATATATATATATATATATTATATATATGTATATATATATGTGTGTGGTGTATGTATATATATGTATGTATATATATGTATATAATATATTGGTAATGAGGATAGTGACTTCGAAGTTTGACCTTCTTAGTCTTCCTGTGATTGTGTTACGATTGCCAAACTAGCCAAAATTTCGAAATTAGTCTCCACGCTATCGATATTAAACTATAACAAACACGGACTCTACAAAATATATTGAATTCTCCTCTGAGTTTAATGTAAACTTGTTTCTTTTTATTTGAACTCTAGACATATGTGTATAAGAATTAATATATTATACATGTACACAAACCTACACACATACACTTACGCTCGCACACATCCACACATACACTTACGCTCGCACACATCCACACATACACTTACGCTCGCACACATCCATACATACACATATATATATGAGAGAAAAAGAAAGAGGAAAGAAGAAACGAGTGAGTAAGAGAGAGATAGAGCGACAAAGGTAAAACATCTGAGTGCGAGAAGACGAATGAGAAACAGAGACAGAGTGAGTGGGAGAGAGTGAGAGAGAGATACATAGTTGTATGTGTGCGTTTAGTGAGCACCCAATGTCCCACTTTAGCTGTGAACTGTTGATACTGTATTGTTAACATATGTTTTTTCTATCTGTGATCAGAACTCTATACCTCACCGGAATGCACACAGACTGGAGTCTAAAATTCTCACTACACAGCATAGAAATACTTGACACATATACACAAATATGATATATATATATATAATGTGTGTATTACTGTCTATATGTTTGTGTGTATGTATACACGTTTAAAAACAGAAGTACTGGGGTCGATACATTCGATAAAATTTCATTAAGACAGCGCCCCACCATTGCTGCTGTCTAATGACTGGACGAAACGATGTCTATCTATCTATCTATCTATCTATATATATATATAAGTAGTTGAATGAATTATCCTAGTATGGATAATTCGGTTAACCGATACCCGGGTAGCAAATTCACGTCAGAAAACACGGTTGAAGCTACATGCCAATGGCAGAGATCACGTGCTTTCGTGTGGAAATTTGTGTGTTTTTTTAACTATAAATAAATGAAAGAATGGAGTCGAACGACGATTTAACAATATATATATATATATATGCACTCATATATATGAATAAGTTGGAGTCAGCAACAAAGAGTACCGAGAACATTTATCTGTAATCACTACAATTGTTTCCACGCCACGTAGTTCCCAGGTCCGCAGATATTTGCTTATGTAACTGCTTCCCTGTATTGTGAAATCTTGTCGTGTTTCATCAGGTGACATATAAATATTGTTTCTGTGCTATGTAAATTTAAATATATATATATATATATATTATATTTATATAGGATCCGGACAAAACTGAAAGGATGAAAGGCAAAGTCGACGTCGGCGGAAGTTGATCTCAGAACGTAAAGACAGAACAATTACAGCAAAGTATTTCGCTCGGCGGGCTACCGTTCTGCCATCTCGCCACCTTGGGTTTTGGAAAATAATGCATATATTATAAGGCCTGCTATAATTGTCTGAAAGTGAATCTCCTTTTTCTTAAACACCACCTTATTATGATTGTAACAAAAATAAAAAAGATTTTTTTCAATTCGGCCATTATGGAGTTCTTTCCCAACATTTCAACCAAAGAATTGATTTAGGAGTAGATATACTTTCGAAAACCAGCCGACACCACAACCGCTAAAACAGCCCATTTTAGTGTTAAGAATAGCAGCAGTATTCTCCTTTATGAAATATTGCATTACGTAAATATAGTGATTAGATAAACCGGAGTGAACCGGGATGTTTAATTTTTGTTCATTCGTTCAAAACCTTTAATTTTGGCAATTCACAATTTATCTCCTCGCCATTCTCATTTCTAGCAACATAAAAAAATGTAGTCATAGATGCAAAGCAATTTAGTCTATACAGTTATCAACCATAGTCTCATATATCTAGTATCACACACACATATGTATATATATATATATATATATATAGGGATACATGTATGTATATGTGTGAAGTTGTGAAGGTACATTTTCCACCTTAGAAAAATACATTTTAAAATCAAAGTCCGATATATTCGCAATCTACACCAACTGACGCGTATTTGTAGGAAATTTCATGAAAAGATTAATTATTCTGGAAGATATGAGGAAAAAAATCCTGGGTGTCACACATATGTAAGAATGTCGCATGTGGCGCGATGAATGATGCATATCTGATAGAAAGGAAACGCCTGCTAGGGCCAATGAAAGAACATCGCAGATGCAGGATTGCCCTGACCACCATATGCACTAACCCTCTCTCCTTGTTTCCAATCTCTAGAGGCATAGAATCGGGCCATTTACTCTAACCATTTCTGTCAGAGTCATACATCTTTTAATAAATTCTCTGGCAGATAACACCGCCCACTCCACCATCACATTCTATTCCCAGCGAAACGTAGAAATGTCGATGAGAGCTTGACTTTTGGTAAAATATATATACAAGGAATTTTTTTGAGATTTTCTACAAAAGTGTATTTATCTTGAGCAAAAAAAATGTGATATTCCTGAGACTCTCTCCACCACTCCATCTCTGTATCTATCTTTTTCTCCCTGGCAACGCCCCACACCTACAATATCATCTGTAATCCTTTCTATTCCTCAATTTTCTAACCAGCAGCACACAAATCACGCAGCAACATAGGAACACGTACACATATATCGAAACCGCACCTTCGCATTGTCAAACTCAGACTAAATCTTATTCCGAGCGTCCTAGGAACATTATAAGAAAAAACAAAATGGCGGTTAAGAGGTCAAACAATGTTGGTTTTGCCAGGAACATAAGCAAACACAGGAGAGACATCTTAACAACATCTTCCAGATTGGTCTCTGCGTTGTTGCCGAGTTCTTGTGGGGATACCTTACGAAAGAAACGTAAATAACGGGAAGAACAGCGCAGCAAAAACCAATAAGTTAGCGACTTGCAAACAGACAGCATCTCCTCCTTACACCTCATCACATCAACAATAATTACAACAACAAA
>NC_043024.1:13199392-13211892 GCF_006345805.1 Octopus sinensis
TCAGTACTTGAACTCAGGGCGTGGGAACCTAACCGTATACCACAATATATTCTGCCCAGCACACACATTATTCTACCGACTCACCACCCTCGCAGACCCAGTTCTATGCTTCCGCACAGTTTCTTCATTGTATCAGTATATTTATGACACCAGGTTGAGTTTTGGGGGAAAATTGGTTGCTATTACTAGCAAGTACATCGCACAGGTAAAGGCTTGGAAAAATACATTGTCGTCATAGTTAAGACCCAGGTGAACCTTGACTGGACAGAGTTCTTATCAAAAGCACTCCAACCGTGGCTATATAGTCTCTTCCCTTCAGAGGATATTCAGTGTTATTTGAGTGAGATTTTACTTATTTCCTGCAGATCAACAAACTTTATATGAACGCCTTCATGTTGTATGTCCTGGTGGTGTTATTGATGTTGTTTAGCCCCTGGTTAGCCCTGATCCATCAGAACTATAATCAGATGTATTACCACCATGACCATCTCATCTTTTATTCAAAACACAATCTTGTGCAACACACTTCACTAAAGAGTGAGATTTTGACTTTAAGTACTGCTAAATATAAATTGATAGAGGCACCACTGTTATTTCTAGCAGCTCCAAAAGCCAAGTAAAACGTTCTTCCTTGAAGAGATGTTACATTTAATGAGGAAGCTATTGCTTGTAATTAGCTCCGGGTCAAATATATTCATCAGAGTTTTAATCTAATCTTCCAGCAACAATCAGTCAATGTTTATTCATTCGTTGGTATTGTGTATCTAGGAATTTATTATCTGAAGACGTCCTTAGTTGTTGAAGATGATAAATAATTTGAGGAAATTTGGCTATCTTTTCTGGCAGACCACGATGCCATTAAAAAGATCATTCTTTAAACTACCTGACAGTGTGATGGAAAATATTTAACACCTATGTTAATTAAAAAAAAAAAAATAAATAAAAAATAACGATGCAGCAACAGGTTTCCGCCACTTTCCACTCGCACATCACGTTCGAATGATTGGGCGAATAAAAAATGTCAAAACGAATTTGTTGCTGGAAAGAAGAAAATAAGTAATTAGCTCGTTAATTAGTGCTGACCCACTAAAAAGTTCATCGAAGATTTAATTGCTCTTCTTTCTTACTGCTCACTGCTGTAGCTACGACTACAACTGCTCTTAAATACTTTCGTTATTATGAATTTACGTTTAAACATTTATAATTGGAAGATGTTGCGCATGTTTATACGTGAATGGCGATTTCTATCAGGAATTTATTGTGTTTTTATGTTATTTTCAATATTATTTAATTATGCGGTGAACTGGCAGAACCGTTAGCGTGTCGATGTGAAATACTTAGCGGAATTTCGTCCATCTTTACGTTCGGAGTTCAAACTCAGAAAACCGTCGCGGTCAACTTTGTCTTTCCTCATTTCGGGATGGATAAATTATACACGTGTGTGTGTGTGTGTGTGTGGTGTGTGTGTGTGTGAATAGACAGCTGTATATGCATCTATCTATCTAGTTGAAATTTATAGAAAAACAAAAGACGAAGGCAAGTGTATGAACAACAAGCAAGCTCGGGAAAATGAAAGTCTTTTACGTTTCGAGCCTACGCACTTCATCAGAAATGAATAAGAGAAGATATACAGAGAAAGAATGAAAAAAATCTTGTAGGCATCAGTGGTCCAGCATGGCGAATGATCTATCTATCTTTCTTTCTTTCATTGTAGATAGATAGATAGATAGATAGATAGATAGATAAGCTGATTGTGAGTAAATACGTGTGACTTTGCTGGAGTTTTTCTTTTGCTTTTCTTTATTAAAATACTGCGTAATGAAATCGGTTCATTCTTTTTGAATAACCCTGTATACTGCAAAATATTACAAAGAACACAGAGAGTGGTGCATCATCAAATGTTTCATTTCATTTTACAATAGGCCATACAGCATAGTGTATGACCAGTATGTAAAACGGAAAGGAAAGTTTGATGTAATGTGTCTGAATTATTTGTAATAGTTTGGAATTTACTCTCCTGATAAAATTCATAATCATCAGAAGAATTCCAGCGGGATAGCTCATACTAAGCAATCATTGATGATTAATACATCCTGAAGGGGCTAGCCGAAAGCTGCAACATACCTGAGAGCTATTACGGTGATTTATCCTATATATGTACCTCTATCCTTTTGTACCTTAAAGCTATTACGGTAATTTATGCTATATACACACCTTATAAACAAATACATACACATACCTACATATATACCTATCTATATGCATAGGGGAGTGTACATACAATGAGAAATACAATATAAACGACTCAAGATGAACAAAGTTTAACAAATATATTAGATTGATAGTTTAAAAGAAAGAGAAAATTTTAACATACACACAAACACACAAAAACACACACATATAATTTTCTAATTTTATCTTCACCATAAAAATTTATCTAAGTGATCCCACAACCCCTTTTATGCCCCTATTGGTAGAAAATACATTTGTGGTTTTCTAGTGTAGAAACACTGACGTAGATATGAATCTTGTTACCCTTTTTCATGGAATTTATATACACTGTATGTGTGTGTATAGAATTTATAGTCACTTATGCTATGTTATACGTAACATAAACTAATATGGAGGTGCAATGAGCCAGTGGTTAGGGTAGCTGAATCACGGTCATAGGATCGCGGTTTCGATTCTCAAATCGGGCGTTGTGAGTGTTTATTGAGCTACACGTGACTCCGGCTGCGTATGGTGGTGAACCCTCCTGTTTTCTTCCACCACTGTTTTCTCTCACTCTTTCTTCCTGTTTCTGTTGTACCTGTATTGTAGCAGTGTGTGTCACGCTGAATCTCTCCGAGAACTACGTTGAGGGCGCACGTATCTGTGGAGTGCTCAGCCACTTCCACATTAATTTCACGAGCAGGTTGTTCCGTTGATCGGATCAACTGAAACCCTCGTCGTCGTAACCGACGGAGTGCCACGATATAAACCAACAGTCATATCAGTTTAATTTTTATGGCCGTATGGGCTATTTGTTCGGTGATATTATTGCTGACTAAATACACGGTAGAGAGAGCTAAGCTTCAACAGATGCTGTATCATATGTATAAAAGAGAATTTGTCAATGTTTTGATTGCTATTATTATTGTTAATTAGATAGAGGAGAGCGAAAATTGAGCATCGAGAGAAGTTGTATGAGACGCATGAAACACAATTTGATTAATCGCTGTTTGATAACACTATTGATGATTAGATATACGATATGGGAAGCTGAGCATCAAGAGATGTTCCATTAGTCATATAAAAGACAATTTGATTAAGTATTGTTTCCTTGAAGACAGTTTTTCTGTTGAATCTCAGAAAATGGCAAACCAAAATACCTGCAGGACGTTTACTGAGTTTAATTAGATACGGAAGAAGAAAGGAAACCTTTTGACTTGTAATCTCTTAGAGTGAACTAATTTTTTCTTTCTGTTTTTTTTTTTGTGAATGGGAAGAAAATCTTTTTTTAATTTTATAACACAGCAACAAAAATACAATGGAACACACCGACGCTGGTTCTTCCTTAGAAACTGAAAGCGAAGTTCTTCAGATGATACGCATGTACACACGTAAAAGGCTATACATATGTATATACGTATTGTGTCAACAATTTTGTGTATGTATATATATATATATATATATATACACATACATACATACATAGATATATATATATATATACACACACACACATATATATAGATACATATATATATATACACATACACACACACATATATAGATACATATATATATACACATACACACACACATATATATAGATACATACATATATATATATACACATACACACACACACATATATATATATATATATATAGATGGATAGATGCGCATATACATATATACATCATACATACATATTTAGTCACGTTTACACCTGCACACAGCACATGCATGCACACTCTCACAAATTAAACTGAATTCATTCAGAAATTCAGAAATAATTCTATTGCACAGGTTACGATAAAATTAAGGCAGAACAGAATGGATGACATCAGGTGAATAGTGCAACAAATTAAATATATATAACCACACATATGCAAACACATGTATTATAGAGAATATACGAATGTTTGCTGGTATTTCAGTGATTCTATTTGTATTTTTTTTCCTATTCTTTATCGCCGTTTTTTGAAAAAATAATAGTTTCTTATCTTAAAAAGAGAGTAAAGCTTCACTTTACAAAGTGACACACGCGATACTTTATAAAAGTCGTTTACATTTATGTAGTTCCATGTACAAATTTTGGTTACTTCGAATCCGTATTGCAGTATTTAAGCTGATTATCTGGCCAACGTATGTATACAACGTATGTATGTATCTATTTATCTATCTACCTATATATATATATACGTTTGATTTTTACTTATGCGTATTAGTAAGTGTACATATATCACGTCCCGCATGACTATATGTGAGTAGCTGAGTGTTGAACATGTATTTATTCAAGCACACATTTATATATATATATATATATATATATATGTAAGTATGTATGTATGTGTATGTATGTATATATATATATATATATGTATGTATAAATAAATATGTATGCATGCATATATACATATGTATATATGTGTATATATATATGTATGTATATATACATATATATGTATATATGTATATATACACATATATTTATGTATCTATATATACATACACACATACATATATGTGTATATATGTATGTGTGTAGGTATACATAGAGGAGAATTCACAGAAAAAGGAAAGACGAATACAGGTGGTGTAGGCAACAAAGAGATGTATTAGTTTAACGCTCGGGAAGTGAAAAAGTCTTTATCGTTTCGAACCTACGCTCTTCCACAGAAAGAACCTCTATGTAGATAGGTATGAAGGTAAGTAGACAAATAAGTATGTATTTTTGCAGGTAGGTACGAAGGCAGTTACGTATGTATATAGGTAAGTAGGTATGTTGGAAGGTAGGTATATCTGTATATATGTAGGTAGGTATGTAGGTAAGTAGACAACTAGATACGTATTTATGCAGGTAGCTAGGAAGGCAGGTTGGTACTTATAAATGTAAGTAGGTACGTTGGAAGGTAAGTAAGTCTGTATGTCTGTATGTAGGCAAGTATTTAGGAAGAAATTGTGGGTAGTTAGATAGGTAGGTATGTATATATTTATGTATGTATATACGTATGTATGTATATAATTATTCAGTTTTATTTCAAGATTTCGTGCCAATAGACCAAGAGTCAGATTCTAAAGAATATCCAAGGCTTCTTCACTGGAAATTCAACAACATCAACAAGATATTTTTGTGTGTGTGTATGTATATATGTATATATACTTTATTTAAAGCAGCAGAAAATTCAACAAAACCTGTTACAGGTTTTGTTGAATTTTCTGCTGCTTTAAATAAAGCATATCACTCTACCACTGGTATTTGAGTACTCTTTTTTTCCACCTTGTTTCACATTTATGTGTTTACTCCGGTATATATATAATATATATATATATATATATATGCATATTTGTATGTTTTGTTTTATGTATGTATTCTCATGCATAAATTCCTATGTCTAGACATATTCTGCGTTTATATATGTATGCATTTATGTACGTATGTATGTATGTATGTATGTCATTATTCAGTTTTAATTCAAGATTTCTTTGCAATACAGAGAGAGAGAGAGAGAGAGAGAGAGGAGAGAGAGAGAGAGAGAGAGCAGGTTTCTAACCTAGATCCAAGGCTCCTTCATTGGAAATTCATCAACAACAAGGTGTTATGTATGTATGTATGCATGGATGGATGGATGGATGTGTGTACGTTTACGTTGTCATTCATCCGGAACAATGAATCCGTAAATGTGTACGTTTCATTTGAAAGATCGATATAGAAATACGTATGTTTGAATCTATATACAAATTGTATGTACGTGCATAGCAAAGGCTAAACTTGTTATATACAATTTAAATATTGCTGTAAACAAGACGGAGAATACGAAGAGAGAGAAACATTATGAATAGAAAGAAAATTAAGAATTATTTGAGCTGAGATACCTTATTTCCACCTACATGTTATCGATTTTCGGGCGAAGCTCGGATGGATGAAAACACGAAGTAATAATTTGTGAAGTTTCTCAGATTCAAATATTAAATTTATATACTTATGTGTTTCTGTGTGTGTGTGTGTGTGTGAGAGAGAGAGAGAGAGAGGGGGGGATGGAGAGAGAGAGACAGAGAAAGTGAGAGAGTAGGTAAGTAGAGAAATAGATATGTATTTATGTAGGCAGGTAGGAAGGATAGGCTGGTAGGTATCTTCTATATATTCCGTCACTTACAAACTCATTCAATTAACAGAGAGTTAATTTGAGCGAATAACTCTATCCTCATGCAGGAAAAGTCTGCAAATGCATTTGCTCTTTTCTCCTCTAGGCACAATGTCTGGAATTTTTGGGGAGGGGGCCAGTCGATTGGATCGACACCAGTACGCAACTGGTACTTAATTCATTGACCGCCGAAAGGATAAAAGGCAAAGTCGACCTCGGCGGAATTTGAACTCAAAACGTAACGGCAGAGGAAATACCTATTTATTTACTACCCACAAGGGGCTAAACACAGGGAGGACAAACAAGGACAGACAAACGGATTTAGTCGATTATATTGACCCCAGTGCGTAACTGGTACTTATTTAATCGACCCCGAAAGGATGAAAGGCAAAGTCAACCTGCGGACGAAATACCACAAAGCATTTCGATCGGTATGCTAACGTCTCTGCCGGTTCGCCGCCTTTGCAGATGTATTTATTGAAGTGGAGCCTATCAGCAACAGCAACAACAAAACCAAATCCATCCTCAAGCAAACGTCTGTTATTTAATTTATTTAACCAAACAACAAAATCGAACTGTGAAATCAATGCAAACTGTGCGGATATGACCGCAGTATGTCGAGAGCCGTAACTTGATACCTCAGAGTATTTGATATCACAGCATTGGCCACTTCTACTGAACAGACGCGCTACCACCATATTTAGATTCATTGAACTATTTCAGGAATGTTCACAGTTAACAATTCTTTAATTGTTTTTGGCATCCAAACTATGAGATTTAGAAAAAAAAAAATATGTTTTACTTTGTCACTGCTTATCTCGTAACTTCTCTCTTCTTACCTCACTCTCTCTCTCTCTATTTCCCTCACTCTGTTTCTCTATCCTCTTATCTTAATTTCATCTGCACTCTTTGTCGCCTTCGGCTGTCTCTCACTCTCTCTCTCTCCCAGAAAATATATGTAATTAAATACACATACATATATATAGAGAGAGATAGATAGATATGCATTAACATATGTATATACTTACATACGTACATACACACGCAAATACATAAACGTGTATATATATACACATACACACACACACATACACACACACACATATATATATATATACACACACACACACACATACACACATATATATATATATACACATACACACACACACATACACACATATATATATATATACACATACACACACACACATACACACACACATATATATATATATATATATATAAACATATGTACATATTTACATACGTATACACACACATATATATATATATATATATATATATATACATCCGTCTCCTGTGCTATCACTGTTATACTCATTCTCTTTCTTTCAACTTTAGTTCTTTCTCCTTTCTCTTTCTCACCCGATCACCCTTTCTCTCTTCTTCTCTCTTTCTGTCTCACTCCTTCTCTAACTCTCTCTCCCTCTCACACTCATTCTCTCTCTTCCTCTTCTTATATTGCAAACCATTCCAAATTCTGTTTGATTTACGCAGCGTGTCACATGTCAAAACTTATTAAGGTACATAATAACAAGAACAACACCAACAACAATAACACAAAACAAACACCAACAACAATAACAATAATAATATGCATAACATTATTAATGAGGAAAATAATGAGATGCAAAAAATGTCGCAATCAAAGAAAACCGAAGCAGTTTAAAGAAGATGTGAACGTAAATACACGATGGTCCTATAATTTAGTCAACTATTTTGTAGTCGCCATTTTAACTTTACATGGTTGTTTTTTTTTTTTTCTCTTGTCGCTGATTCTGCCAAAAATTATAACAGAAACCATGTCAACAATTGCCACCAAAGTACAGAGACACGAACGACAGCAAATTATTACTAAAAACATGAACATCATCACCATAGCCACTTCTGCCTCAATCACAAGGATACTTGCCGAAGGCACATCAAACTAAATCATGGGTTTGCAAATCATCTAGTTGTAATAATCACAGAGATATACCTGATGAAATATGAAAATATTCCACTGGGCTATCTCTAATAAACTTAGTGACATTTCTTGCAATTACCTTGAAAAAAAAAAAGAATTTTTCATTAGTTCCCCTCGTATTTTTTAAGAAAATTATCAGCGCAAATAATATTTCGTCCACATAATGGCTTTCATATAAATTAACTCTCAGGCGGCGAGCTGGCAGAATCGTTAACACGCTGGGCGAAAGGCTTAGCGGTATTTCGTCTGTATTTACATTCTGAGTTCAAATTCCGTCGAGGTTGACTTTCCCTTTCATTTTTTCGGGGTCGATAAATTACGTACCGGTTGCGTACTGATGTCGATCCAATCGACTGGGCCCCTCACCCAACATTTCGGGCTCGTGCCTAGGGTAGAAAAAACAAAAAAATTGACTCTAGGGTGGTGAGCTGGCAGAATCGTTTCCACGCCAGGCGAAATGTTTAGCGGTATTTCGTCTACCGTTACGTTCTGAGTTCAAATTCCGCCGAGATCGATTTTGTCGTTCTTCGTTTCGGGGTCGATTAAATAAGTACCAGTTACGCACTGGGGTCAATGTAATCGACTTAATCCTCATGTCTGTCCTTGTTTCTCCTCCATATGTTTAGCCCCCTGTAGGCAATAAAGAAATAAATATAAATTAACTCTGTCAATCCGCATTTACTCTGTAGTGAGAATTGCTTAAATGTCATTTCTGTGCAAGCAGTTATGAAAATCTCACACGGAGAACAAGAGAAAATACCACAAGTAGACAACCGATCACCTATTAGCTTCGTAGTCAAGTCTGTTTATGACTCATTGTTAATAGTATTCCCCGTAGCTGTTTTTTACTTTTGATTTTAATCGAGAAACAAAAGCGATTCTGCGATGAAACGTGCGTGTGATAAACCCAGCACTTGGCCTTGTAAAAGAGCAATGCGTAGACTCTTTGCAGTTCAGGAAATCATTGATTTTTCTTTTTTTTTCGGACGAAGAGTTTACGCTTATGCAGGCAATGAGTGTGACTGGTGGTGCTTGTCAAATTGGTCAAAGTAATGAGGAAAGCAGCGATACAACAGTTGAGAGACAGGTCTGTTATTGATATTGTCCTGAATTCTTTTGCGATTCTGTCCTTTAGTTTTCTAGCAATTGATATATATGCAACAATTTTGACTTTTGCCTAGTAGCCCCGCTAAAAAGTACAGTTAGATAAAAGGGCCCTGGCCTGAGAGGGTTATATCGGCATTTAACTATATGGAAGTCCACCACGGCGCACTTGTGCCGAGTGGACGCAGGAGTAAGTGCATGGGTCAACACAATGAGTATTCAATGTTTTAGACATTGTGGAAGTCCATAAAGTGAAGACCAGTATGGTTCCAGGCAAAATGTCGATATTGTTTACATTCAGATCAACCTCAATTAAGGAGACGTAAATTGCTTGGAAATATTTTTGGCACAAGGCCAGCAATTTTGGGAAGAGATCAAGTTCGACTACATCGACCCCAGGGCTCAACTGGTGTTTACTTTATCGATACCGAGAGGATGAAAGACAAAGTCAACCTCGGCGGGATTTGAACTCAGAACGTAAAAAAAGGGGACGAAATGCCGCATAGCGTTTCACTCGGCATGCTACCGATTCTGGCATCCTGCAGTCTTTATGAGCAATAAATTGCTCGTACTTCTACAATACACAAAATATTTTAGGTTTCTTTTTAATACAATCCCTAATAAAATTAATTATGAAAATACAATATATTGAAATGCGGTGCAATCTGTCAGCGTATTTCGGGAAATGTAAGGTTCCACATCCGATGCGATATCGTAAGATGTGCGATTTGAGGGAGACTTGGCTGCTCTTTCTAACAACATGTTGTGACTCTTTCATTGGCTTGATGCAGTTTTTCTTTTTTCTTTTTCGCAGTCTGCGGGGGATATTTCGATGCGATGCTGGCATCTGGTGATAATGATGCTCAGGCCGGTGAGAGTGAAGGTGTTGCTGCTGTTGATGATGATGATGATGATGATGATCATGACCATAGGAACTCTGATAATGGCGTAGATGATGATGATGACAAGGGTGGTGGTGTTGGTGAGGGGATTAGTAGCGTGTCACTTCAAAGTGATGTTGCTGATGATGATAGTCGCGGTGACGTCAATAAGTGTAGTAGTAGTAGTGGTAGTGGTGGTAGTAGTAGTAGTGGTAGTAGTGAAAGCAGCATTTAGTTTTGAGATAAGAATTTAACGCTGTGATGACGCTAGACAAAGTGGTGGTGATGTTGGCCTATATATAAAAAGTAGTAGAGGTTGTAGTAGTGGTGGTGGTGGTGGTGGTGGTGGTGGTGGCTGTTGCGTCGAGGATAATAGCAGAAGTAATGCTCTAAGTAATGAAGACGATGGTGGCGGTAGTAGTAGTGGATTTAGTGGTTTGGGATGTAGTTGTTGAGGTCATGGTAGCAGTGTATGTAGTTGTGGTGGTAGTGGTAATAATTGTTGTAGTAGGTGTAATACTGGGGATGATAGTGATGGTGATGGCGCTGCTGATGGTGATAATGGTGGTGGGGATGATGGTGGTGGTAGTGGTGTTTGCGGTTGTAGCGGTAGTGGTGGTGGTTTGTGGTTGTAGTGGTGGTGGTGATGGTAGTGGTTGTTTGTGGTTTTGGTGGCGGTGGTGGTGGTTTGTGGTTGTAGTGGTGGTGGTGGTTGTTTGTGGTTGTGGTGGTTGTTTGTGGGTGGTGGTAGTGGTGATGGTGGTTTGTGGTTGTAGTGGTGGTGGTGGTGGTGCCGATGGTTGTTTGTGGTTGTAGTGGTGGTGATGATGATGCTCATGGTGTTGATGGCGGCGGTGGTGGCATTGGCATCACAGGCGGTGGGCAGCAGAGTGGTGGTGGTCGCGGGTGGGGAATGGTTTAAATCGGAGAGTTAAATCGGTGTCTGCTACCATTCATGTTAGCCATACCAATGAAAATAGACATGTCGTCACGATGGTCGTTCGTCGGTGGCGGCGGTGGTGAGGAGGAGGTAGTGGGTTGTCGTGCGGGGTGAGGGTCGCGGTGTCGGCGGCGGTTTTAGATCAGCGTCGTTCAAAGAATGAAGACATGAGACGAGAGAATGGAACCTAATGATGTAACTTGGTTGAGTAAAAGAAAGAGAGGTAGGTGAGAGAGAGAGAGAGAGAGACAGAGAAAGGAGAAGAGAGAGAGAGTGAGGAGGGAGAAGAAGGAGAGAGAGAGAGTGCAGCGTCAGTCGGAGGCAGAATTGACTAATTAGGCGTTGTATCACATGAAAGCCTCACACACACGCACACACACACATACGTACATGAGAGAATGTGTGTCTGTTCATTGATATATATATATATATATATGTACATATATGTATATATATATGTACATATATGTATGTATATATATATGTGTGTATGTATATGTATATATATATATAAGTACGTGTGCATATACATATATACATACATACACACACACACGCATATAGATATATATATATACATACATGCACACATAAATCTATCTTTCAGTCTATCCATAAATCACTGAATCTTTTAATCTATGTGTGTGTGTGTGTGTATATATATATATATATATATATATATATAGCAATCTTAAATCTCTGAGTGTATATATGTATATATATATACGCATATGAATACATAAATATATTTATATATGCATACACAGACACGCACACACATACACACGCATACACACACTCTTATATATATGCACAAAGCCATATATGAACGAATGTGGCAACGAGATTTCCTTGTTTCATGCTAATCTCATCTTTTATTCTCTTTCTTTGGTTCTGTCTTCTGGCATTGAGTACTCACTCAGACAGACGAGAAAGAAATATGGTAATTTGCAGGAATTCAAGATTCGCGAATCATGAAGTAAGATAATGTGATGCCTTTTCCTCAAAGTAAAGGTTACGCGGCTCTGAAGGAAATTTATAAGAAAGATTTCTATCACTAGTACCACGTAAATTGCACCATCTTGATAAATTTCTTATTTCCTTCGGTAGAATAATGGTATTTTCACTGATTTGAAGTTTTTGCATAAGGCTAGCAACTTCAGAGGAGGGGCCCTAGTCAGTTCTGCGAAAGAATGAAGGGTGAATTGGAATTTGATCACAGAACGTAAAAA
>NC_043024.1:13216892-13224392 GCF_006345805.1 Octopus sinensis
TTCCACTACGCGGCACATTGGGCAAGTGCCTTCTACTACAGCCGTGGAACAAACAAAGCCTTGTGAGTGGATTTAGTAGACGTAAACTGAATGAAGATCGCCGTATATATATATATAAATGTGTGTGTGTGTGTATGTTTGAGTGCATGTGTGTGCATGTGTCTTCGCTTCCGTGTTTACCCGCACCACCACTTGACAACCGGTGTTTGTGTGTTTACGACCTCATAACCTAATGGTTCAGCAAAAGAGACTGATAGGAAAACTACCAGGCTTAGAAAACGCATTGGTGTCCATTCTTTCGACTAAAATTCCTCAAGTTGCTGCCCCAGGATGGCCGCAGTCTAATGACTGACACAATTAAAAGATAAAAGCTAATCGCGAGGCCGAAATTCCTATGATCATCAGTCAGTACAATGAGGAAATACTTCTTAGAAATAGCAGCCAAATTATAACCTAAGATCTTTCAGCAAGAAGGACCCGTTAAATATTGTAATCGTCTATACATTAATAGACTGGATGGTCACGATTGGAATATATAAGTATGTCCAGATAGAGCAGACTTTGGATTAAGCACCTACAACAGTGACAGTAGCAGCTGCACTATTGGGTGTCGTTTTGGTCGGTTTGCTTACTAGAAATAGCAGCTAAATCACTCTGAAAATCTGCCTGTTTTTCTTTGTATAAGGAAAGACAGAGACATGAGGTAAAGTAGTGCCACAAACGCACTAAATATAGAACATTCTCGACTGGAATTCTCTTGATAATAGTTTAGCTTAATCAGAGTTATGTGAACTTAGTTATAACAACAACACATTACAACAACAAGAAGAGCAATATCGACAGCGAAAGTATTTCTCTAGAGAAGAGTATTATTAAAATCAGAAAATCACTAATATTCCCTAATTAACTGAAGATAGAAGATAAAATGTCGATTAGATTTCGTCTCCATTTGTCACAAAATGAATACTAAATCTTGTTTATCTAAATATAGAGAAATATGGAAAATTGAATTGCAACGACTATAATGAAGCTAAAATTGTAGAAAATGGCTATTTAATATTCAGACAGAAGAATCTCAAATAAAAGTATTCTAGACCACTATTTGGAGACGTTTCACCAATAAATGGAATCTTTTCGACTTATAATAATCAATAGATTAACGCGAAATACGAAAGTAAATCAGAGAAACATCATTTCATTTCAAGCAAAATCTTCCATCTTATGAGTAACCATCCATTTGTATGCTAAGTAAAATTGATATTGGCTTTTCTTATGGTTTAACACAGATGTAAATAGATGAATACATGAACTCTGTAGCATGTCAGAGGCTGGTGATGGGTTTCCTCTCTATTTGTGTTTCACTATTTGCGATCTTTCAGGCAATCGTAAAACTAACGTAATGGCCTTAATATGGTTTATCTTCAGATTGAATGTCTCCGAACTTCACTGTCAAATACAGGTAATAAGAAGATGAAATAAAGAAATTCTAGAGAACTTAAGTACTACAGAGGGAAGTTTGACAATTTTTTCACAGTGTGTTTACAGAATAGTGACAGCAGGACTGGAGAAACCATGACATGGTTTCTCCAGGATTTTCCGCTTCACATTTTGGCCATAAAATAAATTCGGGTTTTCGCACCAAGGAAGAGGAAGGTCATAAGTTTTTTCCAATGCCGATGATAAAATATTAGTTTTTAAAATATGAATAAAAATCTGTCGAAAACATATTCATCCTGTTGTTTTAATTATAACTAAATCTATTACTGTTTCAGTCTGACATTTCAGTGGAAGTCTTTGAGATGTCGCTCTTATCTAGAATAGATTCTCCAAGATTCAAAGCAGTGAAATGAGGTCTCAGGTGTTGGAGATTGTAACTTGGATATGCGCCGTTAAAATACTATTCTCCCAGACTCATTTCAAACTGACTGTTGCTGAGTTGGATGTTCCAACACATCTGTGGATCTGTCTCTAGAGAGAGAGGCTATCTGTGATGGTCAAACTGAAGTCTTGTCGGCTTCTCTTAAGGATGTCCATGTTGCACAACAGTTGATTCTCCAAGCGTGTTGCTTGCTTGTGCCGCAAAATCTGCAACAACATATCCCTCATAAATACCATAACCTCAATCAAGGTATTCTAATCCGGTTTCTCCTTGATCTATTGATGTGTCAAAGGTTTTTTTTTCAGTATGATACAGCAAAGGAGACGGCAAGCAAAGTAGGACAATCATCGAAGCCCTGTTTTACTCTGTTCTGAATTTTAACGCATTCGTCATACGAGACATCAATTAAAGGACGGCTTTCATGACTGCGTGGAGTGAATCAACAATCCTGAGCAACCTCGGAGTGCGCTCAACAGTGGTGAGGATTTTGAACAGGGTGACTCTACTTAGTAGATCGAAGGCTTTCGTGAAGTCATCGAGAGCAATGCCCAGGAATTATCTATGTTTCTCTACATTTTTCCTATTGTTGTCAAAGAGGAAAGATCATTGTGGGGAGTTCTAACCACAAGCCACATCGAGGACGGAGATGCACACTGCAATTTTATCCAGTCCACTTAGGATGATATAATCAAAGCCTATGAAAGAGATTTCTTTGTAGTTCCTGTAATCACTTTTATCTCTTCTGATATTGTGCAGAGCAACAATTATTGCAGTGTCTCACATCATCTGGTTCTGGAATAAAACTGAATCTTTAATCTATTATTTCATATACATCACTGTAAAGTCATTTAGACGTTTGAAGAAGATTCGTTGAAAGAGAAGCATTGTTGGGCCGTGTTTAAGGTATCTGTTCGTTTTATGCCCTAACCTTTGATCTACTCATCATTGCTCACTTGAAAATACTTCGTTCATTTTGAAGGGAAATAACATGTTAAAGGCTTTCACAGAACTTCCAAGAACAGTGTGTATGGTGACAATGTCATTCCCTAACAACTCAAAGTAAGATAGCTTGTAAACATGGTTATAAAGGGGATTGCAGAAAGATGATATACGGGGGAAAAGGAATTTGGCAAATGGTTGTATCTAGGGTTGTGTGATTGGTGATACATAAAATATGAATGACGGAAAGAAGGAAGACGCATCAGTCAGATGATGCTGTATAGCGTCAGCACAAATGCAATGAAATTATAATGTTGATCTCGAGGGTGTTAATTAAAGGAGTAACTAAACCTAACAAACTAATTAGCGACTCTTGCGATACTGTCAATTACAATTTCGTACACTTCTCATCAAATGTACTACGACCATTTTTGCTCGGACTTTCATTTAGAGAATGGACATTTCATTATAGATTCTAACCGTATTTTGATGATCTTTGTATGAAAAGTAGACGTGGAAGTTGGGAAATTCGACAGATATTTCCATAATTTCGAATCTTCCAATAAAATTTCTATCGTTTATTGTTGTTGTCATCGTCATCGTTGTCTAAACCCGACGTATTCAAGAAAGAACATACGGGTATCTCCCGATAAAACAAATCCAACCATTGACTACATTATATTTTGTCTTGCTTTTGATTCTCAGAGTTTATATCCTTCTACGTAAACAGTTTGCTCATTATTTAACATCGTAGCGTGTGATTTAAAGTAGAAATCATTTCTATTTCTAATGCATCCAAACCTGCGATTTAGGAGGCTGCACCGTCCCATAGCTTTTTACTTCTGAGATAGCATATACTCTTTTACTCTTTTACTTGTTTCAGTTATTTGACTGTGGCCATGCTAGAGCACAGCCTTTAGTCGAGCAAATCAACCCCAGGACTTATTCTTTGTAAGCCTAGTACTTATTCTATCGGTATCTTTTTGCCGAACTGCTAAGTTACGGTGGCGTAAACACACCAGCATCGGTTGTGAAGCGATGTTGGGGGGACAAACACACACACACACACACACACATATATATATATATATATATATATATATATATATATATATATATGACGGGATTCTTTCGGTTTCCGTCCTACCAAATTCACTCACAAGGCTTTGGTCGGCCCGAGGCTATAGTAGAAGACACCTGCCCAAGGTGCCACGTAGCGGGACTGAACCCAGAACCATGTGATTCGTAAGCAAGCTACTTACCACACAGCCACTCCCACACCTATGTTTTGTTTCTTTATATCTTTATTTCATATTTCACACACACACACACACACACACACACAGAAGAATTAAAATTCCATTTAGTTATGTAATCCAAGAATACGAATTTAAGAACTCAATGCTACTTAAAGAACTGTTGCAAAAAGAAAAGAAAAAAGATGACGGAAATAATGTAATTTCTATTTAATTGATGAATATTCAAAATAAAATTTTGTCCACGGCAAGATTATTATTAAATATTTAAAGAGATGCTAGCATTAATAGGAAATTCCATTTAAGAGAATGGTCGTTTCCTCATTTCATCAGTTCCATTGCAAATGTAAGGAATTATAATGACAAATGACTTTTCGAATACTCGATAATACTGTAAATAGCATTGCTGGATTAAAGAGTGTGTGTGTGTAAAGAGAGAGAGAGTTGCGGTTCTAAGACGACACCGTTTATTGATGCGAATAATTCGAAGACTCTCGTAGATTAAGACAACTGATATTTAGAAATAATAATTAGATTCAGCCAGAGACAAAAAAAATAAAAAAAAGAAGGAAAAAAACGACAAAAAATTAGAAAAGAATTCATAGAGTGAAAATTTCATCACGAAAATTCTTGAATAATTTAAAACGTTATTTGGAAAAACTGATTGTTGAGGAGCCGATGCATACAAACGTACACACACACACACACACACACACACACACACACACATATTTTCTCTCTCTCTCTTCCCTCCTCTCTCTCTTTTTTTCTCCTCTCTTTCTCTCCCGTGCTATCGTTGCATAATGGAATCGATTATTGCCGTTTGTTTAGAGATCCGATTACTTTTGGTAATTACAATGTCACTATCCTCATATTCTTCATTGTCATCGTGCTGACGTCGTGCTCATCATCGAAATCATCATCATCATCATAATAATAATCATCGTCATCATCGTCATCATCATCATCAACACCATCATCATCATCATCATCCTCACCATCATCATCACCATCATCATCATAATAATCGTCATCATCATCATCATCATCATCATAACCATCATTTTTTTTTTGTCATCGTAAGCAGTACCACCACCACATCGCCACCTTGAAAACTAAGATGATGATCGTCATAGCCATCATCGTCATCATCGCCATCATCGTCGCCATCCTGTTTTATATTATTATTATCGATATCATAATAACATGTTTATTAACACTATCATGGATGTCACATTTATCATTTTCGCCAATTTCCCAAATTCACTCTTTTCCTCCTTTCCTTCATCCGTCCACCCATCCACCCGTCCATCCACCCGTCCATCTAACCCTGTATCTATGAAATCATTTACGCATATATCCGACCCTCATCCACCTTATTAACCGAATTCACATCTCTTCATCCATCCCCCTTTCCTATCTCCCTCCCTCTGTCGCTTCCCATTCCCTTTCTCCATCCTTCCGTCACTATATTTCTCCCCTTCATCCTTTTTTCGCACCTTTCCCCTCTCCATCAATCAGTCATCCCTCATCCGCGCATCCCTCTTCCCCTCTCCCACCAACCACCCACCCATCCATTTATTCACCAAATATGTCAGGTGCAAACGATTAGGTACATGCGCATTGGTTTTGTACAGGAAAGAATATTTCTCTTTTGTTTTTTTTTTTTTTATCATTTTAGCTTCTCCCAGTTTCACCCTTAATCAGTTATTTTACTTTCTACCCTACTTCTTTTCCAACAAAAAAATTAAGGGCACCATGACTACAGGAAATTTTCAATTTATCACCAGAAAGTAACGGTCAACATTAATTAGTATTCCTACGGTGCCGCCATCATTCGTTACTGCTGTAAATCACATCACTTCGAGCCAACAAGGGTTCAGTCACGTAGTCGTTTGACCTTCCAGAAAGAGAAGCAATAATCTCACTCAAATTACCTTCTATTGATTTAAAATATGAGGAAATAACCGAATCGGTTTACTTGTACCCGGTTATAGAAAATAAACGATAAAAGAATAATTGAGAAAATTTGAAATATCTTTTGTGTTAAGTCTCTTCCAATTTGAGTTTTTGAGCATGCAAGCACGATTCAGAGCAGGCAACCATATTTGACTTATAATCCTGGGAGACATAAAAGCAGACGATCAAATTGTTTTGCGTTGGCTACTGGAAACAATGACTTTCTTTTACGTGCCAATTGGCAAGCATGAAAGAGAAAACCATTTGGCTACCCACATGGGGATCTCCAAGAATATAGACACGTGGAGTCGCACTCGTTAAAGCCTGCACGCACGATCAAAAGGTTAAAAAGAGAGGGCATAATGGAAAATATATTCCTAGATGCATAAAGTCCGAAAGAATGTGTGATGTTCTCAGCTAGAAAACATGGTGGCTGAAAACTAGAAGGGAGATAATCACAAATGTTCCGCCCGAAGGGTCAATAGTCTTTTAGGATATCTGGTTTGCATGATTCCTTATGTGTTCGGGTAAATCACAGACGTAGGGCTTCTCATGTAGGTTGGATATCCTTCCGCATCGAACCCCCATTGTATTTGCATATAGATTACACTGTAAATAACAAGGGTAACGAAACTGGCGATGAATGGCGAGCGTCTGTGAACGATATAGCTCAAGGTGTGACGTTTTTCAGTAGCGGAGCCATTACATAACAGAAGATAAAGCTAAACTAGCGACACCATGTGATGATGCCATTGTATATCAACTCTGAGAAATTTCCCATTGTATGTCTTTCATTCATTCACTCTCTCTCTCTTCTGTCGCTCGATCAAACCATCGTTCATTGTAACTCTTTCCCACGTTCTCCCGTTATCTTGAAAACTTTCGCTATTCAATTAGTGAGATGAATAGTGGATATACACAATTATTTTGAAAGAAAACAATGAAGTGTATATCTTTTGATAACGTTCTTTTTCTAAAGTATTCGAGACATGAGATGGTGTGAAATGCGCACAGTTAGCATTGAAGGAACGGCTTAAGGAGTGGAGAACGGAGGGAAGTAAAGTCTTTGTTATCGACTTATCATCTTTCGTACCATGAGAGATGTTATCGGTTATTTTAAAATTTACTCGAGGAAATAAACAAATTTCATCTATGGAAGAATATCGCAGACATAATGTTTCCGAATTATACTGCGGTTATATGACTGCATTTGTATAAATTTAACAAAGCTTAATAAGGTGTTATTTACAAACCAGAGACAAGTGCGTTTCACTGGATAAAAGCTGATGGCGTAAGAAAAGATTCGATTCACTGGCGTCAACACCATTTTGATAATCGCCAGTGTTACGTGATCTAACGTATCGTTTTCTTTTTCTCCATTGAGGACGGTTACCCTCGAGGATAAAAAAAGAACGGTACTTCACCGATTTCGACGACAAGTGTTGCAGATCATCCAACGAACGAAAC
>NC_043024.1:13229392-13231892 GCF_006345805.1 Octopus sinensis
TCATTATTATGTTTATTGTTATCAATATTATTATTATTATTATTATTATTCTAAGGCAGTGAGTTTGCAGATTCATTTGCACGCAGGAAAAAATGATTACTGGAATTTCGTCCGTCTTTACGTTCTGAGTTCAAATTTTGACGAGGTCGACTTTGCCTTGCATCCTTTCGGAGTAGATAAAATAAGTACCAGTAAAACACTGGGGTAGATGTAATCAACTCATCCCCTCCCTCCAAAGTGCTACCGTTGTGGCAAAATTTGACACTATTTTTAAGGCGGTGAGCTGGCAGATTCGTTAGCAGTCAGGGAAAAATGCCGACCGGAATTACGTCCGTCGTCTTTACGTTTTCAGTTGCCATTTATCTTTCGGAGTCGAGAAAACACATTGTCAGTCAAGAGGTGAGGCCGAAAATATTCGACAAACCCCTTTCCCCCAAATTCCAGGTAGTATTGTGCATGTAGTAGAAGTGACTATTAATATTATTATGAGAGTGGTTGGAAGGTGGTGATGATGATGACGACGACGACGATGAGGAGGAAGAGGAGGAAGGGGATGTTGATGACGATGAAAATTACAATGATGACCCATATCGCCGTCATCGTTGTCATCGTCGTTATTGTCACGAAGTTCTTGAGTTAAACGGAAATCCTGACGTCTATTTTCGATGTGATAAATATATCTTGTTTCACGCGCACCATTCCATTTCGTATCGTTGCAAAAATACTGCTTTCTTATATTTGCACAAACCCAACAATTTTGAGGACGCAAATCTGTTTCAGTACTTGGTACGTTATTTTATCGAACACTAAATAACGAAAGGCAAAGTTAACCTTGGAAAGAATTTGAGCTTAGAATGGAAAAATGGAAGGAATGCCACTAAACATTGAATCCGGTGCGTTAAAGATTCTGCCAACTCGTGACAAAGAACATAACGTATGAAACAAACGGGTTTTCACTACCAAGTCCCCAAAAACCGCCGGACGTTAAATGCAGTACGACCCTCGACACTGGAAACACATTCTCTCTCTCTCAAAAAAAAAAAAAAAGAGCTATGATACAACACACGGACAGACTAACAGACAGACAGTGGAAGAACTTGGCCTGTAGTTGTCAGGTTCCACATCTGATGCAAACAGGATGAAAGGAATCGAAATAAACCAATCAAGTGGAAGATTGTAAGTAACATAGTTCGGTGAGTCGCACTTTCCAAGTCAGGTTGCTGCTGCCGATGCTACCGCTGCTGCTCCGACTGCTGGTTTTGCTTTTACTGGATGTTGTTTTTGTATACCTTGCAATTTTTGTTTGTTTTTGATGTCGTTTTTTCTTGGGTGTTGAGTGTTGCTTTTATTTTTTGATAGAAATTGTCGATATTGTTCTTGTTGTTATTGTCTGTTTTATTTAGTTCTTTGTTTATTGCTGTAGCTGTCCCCGTTGATCTTGTTTATGTTGTTCTCATTGTTGCTGCTGTTGTTATTGTGTTTTGTATTTTGTTGTTGCTGTTGTTATATCAGAGGATATGGTTGAGAAAACATTTATTGTGAAACGCGCAGCGGGTTGGGGCGTGGGGGTGGGGTTCGGTTTAAAGGAAGAAAGGAATTTTTCAATATTATCTTTAAAAAAGATATATATATAAATATATATATATATATATTGATGGCAACAGAGAAAGCGAAGGAGGGAGCAAATGAAAAGAAGTAGAGCTCGAGAGAGAGAGAGAGAGGACAAAGAGAGAGAGAGAAGGAAAAAAAGGGAAGGACAAAGAGAGAGAGAGAGAGGGAAAGAAGGACAAAGAGAGAGAGAAAGAGAAAGAAGGACAAAGAGAGAGTGAGAGAGAGAGGAGAGAAATTTGAGAGGGATGAAATGAGAGATATAAAAGTATGAAGGAGAAAGAAAAATTGAGGTGGGATAGAAGGAGTGGGTGGGGTGGGGAGAAAAAAAGATTTTATTAAAGGATAAAACTGAAATTAATTTCGTAAGTGAACCGAACGAAACCCCAAATGAACCAAAACGAACTGAAAGAAATAATATAAAGAGAATTAGAAGGAAGTAGGGGAGAAGGAGAAAGAGAAAGAAAATGCAAAGGAAGAAGGCGAGGAAAAGGAGCAATGGAGGGAGGTAGAGAAAAGTGAGAAGAAAAATGAAAGAAAAATAAATAAGATTGAAATAAATTGTGACTGAAGGTAAATGAAATAAAAGGGGAAATAGCAATGAAAGAGAAAGGAAGAAAAAAGCAATAGAAAAAAAGAGTATACAAAAGTCGGAATGAAGTATATAAAAGAAGAACAAGAAGGAAGGAAATGTGGGAAAGAGTTTTAATGAAGATTGACAAAGAAAGGTAAATATAGAATGGAAGGAATGAAAGAAGAGAAAAAGGAGGAAATGAAGAAGATATGAAGTTAGAATGAAGAGAAGTGGATAAAAGAGACTGAAGAAAGAGAAAGGGCAGAATGAAATGAGAGAAAAATAGAATAAGTACCGGGAAGAAGGGAGAAAACATTC
>NC_043024.1:13234392-13241892 GCF_006345805.1 Octopus sinensis
ATATATAATACACATACACACACATTCCTTCCCTGTATATTGCAAGCCTATTTTTTTCTCCTCCGAAATGAATTGTACTTCATACTCGCGGCTCCGATGAAACGATAGGATGTTATTTCGGACTCAACCAACTGTTTTTGCATCGTCGACTGGAAACAGCTGTGAGCCAATGAAGTTCATGATATAATCTTTTCCGGTGTTGACTCGTTTTCAGTTTACTCCTCTAATTTAACATTTTGTTCTAAAACATTCTTTTTTTAATTAGTGCCGTAATCCCCCAGTGGAATATAAATACTATTTATTTTCTTTTTACTCCTTTACTTGTTTCAGTCATTTGACTGTGGCCATGCTGGAGCACCGCATGTAGTCAAGCTATTCGACCCCAGACCATATTTTTTGTAAGCCTAGTACTTATTCTATAGGATTCTTTTGCCGAACCGCTGGGTTACAGGGACGTAAACACACCACCATCGGTTGTCAAGCGATGTTAGCGGGACAAACACTGATACACAAACATATACACACACATACGTACGTACATCTATATATATATATATACGACGGACTTCTTTCCGGTTCCGTCTACCAAATCCACTCACAAGGCTTTGGTGGGCCCAAGGCTATAGTAGAAGACACTTGCCCAACGTGCCACGCAGTAGGACTGAACCCGGAACCATGTGGTTGGTATGCAAGCTACTTACCACACAGCCACTCCTACGCCTATAATTTTTGCATCGTGGACCAGAAAAAGCTGGAAGCTAATGAAGTTCATAATATAATCTTTTCCGGTGTTGTCTCGTTTTCAGATTATTGCTCTATATTTAGTTAACACTTTGTTCTAAAACTTTCTAAAACATAAATACATATAAATACATTAGCTTTACATGAAATTTGCCTTCTCATATTAAAGAAAATGCTTCTTTATATCTCTCTTTCTTCTATATTTTCCTCCTCTCCCTCCTCCATATCTCTTGCCTTCTTTGAATCATTAAAATTTTGATACTCATTAAAACACATTCTTTAAAACATGTTCACCCCTTTCAGAATGACTATCAACTTAAATGTACAGAATGAAATTTATTTAATTCCCTCATTGTTATTTAAACAGCAATTTCTTATCGTTAATTTTCGAAAACAATTGATTTAGTTTTCGTTCTTCATAAAAAGGAGTGATTCCAATTTATTGACTCATGGTTCGCGCCTCATGCATTCCTTCTCCAAAATGAAATGAGTTTGGCAACATTTTCTCGGGGGTTTTCATCGCAGACGAACCATCATCGTTTTTTTTTAATGCAGTGAGTATTAATGGATCTTAGGAGTTTCTTCAGGGCCAAAAAGGGTCTGTTTTTACAGGCAATATTTGGGAAATTGCATATATTTGATTTTGTATTTCTTGCTTGCTTCAGTCATTAAACCAGAGCCATGCTGGGGCACCATCGTGAAGAACTTTTTTCAGTCGAGTGAATCGATTGCAATGTTTAATTTTGAAAAAGACTTGTTACTTATTCAGCTGGTGTAAGAGGGCCGAACCGCTACGTTATAGGACGTAAACACACCAACAACAGTTGTCAAGAAGTTATAGGGAACAACCATAAATACAAATACACACACGTGTATGTATGTACAAAAAATAAATAAATAAATAAATATATATATATAATATATATATATATATATATATATATATAAATAAATATATATATATATGATGGGCTTCTTTCAGGTTCCTGGTACCAAATCCACTCACAAGGCTTTGGTCGGCCCGTTGCCATAGTAGAAGGCACTTGCGCGAGGAAACACGTGGTTGTGAAATAAACTTCTTACCCCACAGTCACGTCTGCGCCAGTATAAATAACGCTGTTAGATGCATTAATAATTAAATACTTCGCACTTAATCTAATGTGAGTCTCCTTAAATCATGTCCGCACAGAAAACACAGCACACATAAAAGCAGGCATACACACAAAAACACACACATACACTCACACATACACAACACACAAACATAGACACGCAAGATTTTTGGCATTGGATACCTGCCACACAAAAGCAACAACTTCAAGTGCTCAGTCGATCGTAATCCAATTCCTGTTGAAAAAGTCTGATTTTCATTTTGTTGAAATGCTAAATATATTTTCCCTTACAAATGCTGATTCCGTTTTTTCAAACGAAAACTGTTTTATGTAACAAAAGACAGGCACGTCCCCCATACATACATACACACATACATACGTATGAACGAAAGATTGTATATACACGTACGCACACAAACCTACTCCCAAACATATATATACTCACACCACACACACCATATATATATATATATATATATATATATATATATATAATATTAAGCATACGCATTAAAATACATATATTCACCCCGCCACACATATTTGCTTACGCATAAATATATATATATATGAGGGCTCCGGTATACTGTCCGTCTATGAAATTCCTCTCAGATGTTATTGGTGTAATAGAGTGTAGGTAGGCAGAAGCACTTGCACTGTGCCTCATACATACATACATACAAGCATGCATAGATACGTACATACATTATATATATATTACATATATTTTTTATATGTATTTATGTACGTATATGTATATATATATATAGATATATATATGTGTATATTATATAAATATGTATATGTATACGTATACATGTATATAGACATACATATATTTTTATATATATATATATATACTTGTATATAGACATACATATATTTGTATATATATATATACATGTATATACACATACATATATTTATATATACATATATTGATATATTATATATATATAAATATGTATATGTATATATATACATGTATATGACATACATAATATTTGTATATATAAACCTATATATAGACATACATACAAATAATTATTTATATACATACTTAAATCTATATATATATATATATATAGATATATATATACCTACAAGCACAACAACACACTCTCACTCATATCACTTATCATTGCTGGAATTGCTTATCTATAATTTTTGTTTGCTTGTTCTTTTCTTTCTTCTGTTTTTTTTTTGTTATATTTCCTGATATTTCGGTCGCAATGTGGAGATCAGAGATTGTGACACACCAAACATGAAAGTGTCTCTCGGTAAAAACATACAAATCAAAGCAGCCACTCGGAGTAAGCGCTTATTTGATTTCTACACATATATATATTTTTTTTGCGTTCCTGTTATTTGAACAAAAAAAAAACCCCAAAGAGAATAGCAAAATGAACAGAGCAAATATATGTTTGGTGTTGTATAATGTGTATATATTTGTTATAGTATAATGTGCGGTGTGTATATTTGTAAATATACGTTGTTTTGTTACTTTGATGGAGACTCATTTTTCAGACAGACACACAGATACACCTTGACACAAGCACACGCATTCACACTTAGAAACAAAGGCTCACACACACACACATCTGTACATACACACACACACATGAACACTTAGATACAATGTTCACACACACATTATATATATATATATATTATATATATATATAGATAGTTATATAGAGAGAGAGGAGAGAGAGAGAGACACCCCCCACAATAAAAAACATTGTACACAATGGGACTAACACACACATATATATATATGTATATACACATACGTACACACAAACACTATTATGAGCAAATGGTCGCACACATATACACACACGCACACGCGTACACACTTAAACGCAAATGCTCACGCACATATAAATATCTACACATACATGCAGAAACTCACATAGACAGACACACATACATGTACACAGTGTCTTGCAGAGAAAGAGCGATCGCTAGAAAGAGAGTGATAAAGAGGGTTTGAGCATGAGAGAAAGAGAGAGAGTGAGGGAGTGAGAGTGAGAGAGGGAGAGTGAGAGTGAGAGAGGGAGATAGAGAGTTAAAGAGAGTAGGTAAGAAAGACAAAGAGAGCGTTACCCATGCCATACAGTGCGAAGCACGGAGTCACTTTAGTGTGTGCACTTTGTTATACGTGTATGTATGTAGGAACGGAAGAATACGTGGTCTGTTGGTGTACAGAGGAATTTGTTTTTACTTTTTGTGTAGGAAGTTCTGTGCTCCAAGTTCTGTGCTGAATTGGTTCTGTGCGTGTATACGGATATGTGTATATGGATGTAATAATATAAACGTCGGCAGAGGAAGATGTTTCCGTAATATTGTTTGTATGTATTGCAAGCAATGTGCTGTGCGTGGCGGGGTTGGTTTAATATGTATCTGCTGCATACTGGGGTGTAAAACAGTGGGTGTATGTACAAGAAACTGAGAATGTATGTTGCTATTTTGCGTGTGTGCTTGTATGTATATTGAAGTGTGAATAAATAGCAAAAGCTGCATTTTGAAGTCTGTGTGTGAGTACAGGAAGCGTGTGTAGTGTTAACTCCATATGGAGGTGTATATTTTCCAAGTGGTTGTACCGAAGAATGTGCGTGTTGATTGCTGAAGACTAGAACGGTGCGTATAAAAATAGAAAGAAGGTATGAGTTTATAATGATTTGTGGAGAAGTGTCGGTGTTTATAGAATAATTTGTGGGTCAAAAGAGACTGTGAGTGATGGATAGATGTGCAGAAACTGTCATTAGAGTTTCCCACCACCCTTTCCGTCTCCACAATTATTTCTCTATCTTTATTTATATTTCTCACTTTCTTCCTTATTACATCCACCCTATACACACACCTTCTCTATATCTTCCTCTTTCTCTCACTCTCTGTTATAGCGAACGACGTTTCGGATGCTCCATTTATACATTCTCCATTTATACATTCTTTTCTTAAAACTAGCTTACTAAACGGAGATACACAGCATCATAATTAATCCCGTATCATTAAGTCCCGTGTTCAAATCTTGTCTTGATATCCTTTGTTTTTCCTTGTTCCAGGGTTGATAAATTCTATAACTACTAATTCTTTGGCTCAGTTAAATCAACTGTCTTTCCTAAGTAACCGCATTACTGATTGCTCTTGTTAATATCGGAGAACAATATCTGGCTACGGGCTTGTACCTATGGTGATCAGGTCAACCCTGGATCACTGGGAATGCTTGGTTGGGCCTAATTGGGTTTTTCTCCTGTATCATGACAACTGCCTCACTCATTTTACCACACACTTCGCATACGACATATACTTTCA
Organism: Octopus sinensis; assembly: GCF_006345805.1. Lineage (NCBI taxonomy): Eukaryota > Metazoa > Mollusca > Cephalopoda > Octopoda > Octopodidae > Octopus > Octopus sinensis. The sequence goes on from NC_043024.1 coordinate 13,239,564, forward strand.
TCTCCTTTGAATGTCTTTTATGTAAACCCTCCCCCACAAATTATATATTATCTTTGAGATGTCCCTCGTTGTCTATATTCATGAGGATAATAAAAATAGAAAATATTCAACATCTTTCTCTAACTCCAAATTCCGCCGAAGTTGATTTTAACTTTCATACTATCGGGATCGATGACATAAGATTCTGAGTCGATAAAATAAGCACCAGTGAAACACTGAGGACGATGTAATCGACTATTCTCCTCCCCAAAAGTTTGTGCTTATAGTACAAATGATTATTATTATTATTATTATTGGCAGAATTGTTAGAGCGTCGGAAGAAATACATCGTTTTATTTTGTCCGGCTTTTCCCGTTTTGAGTTCAACCACCGCTAAAGTCCTCGTTGCTTGTCACCATTTCGAGGGCCCATGCATAAAAGTATTAGCTACGTACATGCTTGAATATATACGCTAAAACCACTCGTTTTCAAATTTACTGGCATTTTGCTGAAATTACAAGCAAGCATTTAAATTTATATCATTATTATTATTATTATTATATTATATTATTATTATTGTTGCTGTTGTTTTCGACACCACCACCATCATCATCATTATCATTTATTAGTTCTAAACTCTGGACTTTATGGAAAGCGTGTTTGGCAAGAATTTCCGATCTTTCTTACCATCTTTCGTAACACCTAACATCCTTTTAAAGTCTGGGATTATTCCTGTGCCAATATTTTACGGCCTCGAATTCCCATTTCGTTTCTGATATTTCAATTTCTTTATAGCTGAATAATTTTTCAGTTTTCTTTACGAAACTATCGACGCCATTCCCTCATAAACACATACATTAGCGAGAACCACTTTCTGTCGTTTATAACAACCCTGGTCGATTCACACTTACCTCTTAATATTTACTTGTATTACCAAGACAATCCTGCAATTTTCTTATGCTCTACAGTCTCTTAGAAATACTTATTCCAATCTTCCTGCTAGGTCCCCACAACGCCTTATATGTCTGTCTTCGAGTAGGAATTAGCAGTAAACCTGTCATAACGATATATTCGCCCAGTGTGTTACAGATTCTCTTCAAGCATTTTCAAAAACAATTAATTATTCGCATTTTTATTCGTAATAAGAATGGCAGAGTCGTTTGCACGTCGAACAAAATGTTTTCCAGCATTTAATCAATCCTTAAGTTCTGAATTCAAATTCCACGGAGGCTTGTAATGCGTTTCATCGTCTTAAGGACGAGAAATAAGAGCCAGTCCATTACAGGGGTCAATACAATCAACTATCACCTCTACCACAAAATTTCAGGCATAGTGCTTTGGGTAGAAATTATTATTATCATTTTTATTATTATTATTATTATTATTGAGTGAGAGAACTGCGCATGCCATCAAAGTGATACTGGAGTTTAAATATATGAAGCCCAATATAACTATCATGACTACCCGTCATCAGGCACAGGCATCACAACCTTACCCGCGCGACAAATTGTTCTCATATTAAGATAAACAGCGCATCATCCTTGCAGGTGGGACCCAGTCAGAATTTTCTTCAAGTCGATTAGCACATTTCGCTCAAATAAGACCCTGTATATGAGTTTTTACGGATGTTGAATGAAACAGACGTTTCCAGCGATGAATTATTCAAACGCCAAAGAATTCCTCAAGCAATTCTGCCAGATCATCATCATCATCGTCGTCGTCGTTATTATTATTCGTTTCATGTGGCGAGCTTTCAGAATCGTTAATACGTCGGGAAAAATGTTCAGTGCCTTTTCGCCCGTTTTTACGTTCTGAGTTCAAATTCCGCCGAAGTCGATATCGCCTTTCACCTTTTCAGGGTCTATATAACATGCACCAGTTGAACACTGCTGGCCTTGTGCCAAAGTGTGAAACCATCCTTCTTCTAATTATTATTATTATTAATAGTAGTAGAGGTAGTAGTCGTAGTAGCAGTAATAGTAGTAGTAGTAGTAGCATCAACAGTAGTAGCGGTGGTTGCAGCAGCAGTAGTAGTAGTAGTAATATTAATATATATTTTAAAGAACAAAAATCCATTCTCTACATTCTAGGAAAATCTTTATTTTAACAACATGATTCCCTCATCCCACGCCAGTCCCCACCCGCTCGCCACCATCACATCACGAAAAGGAACCAAACAAAAAGCAAACAAATTGAACACCAACTAAAATCCATTACTAAACGTCAATGGAAGAGTGAAATAGAGAGAGAGAAAGGGGTAGAGAGACAGAGAGAGACAAAGACAGGAGCCGAAAGAGATAGAGAGAGAGAAAGAGAGTGTGGGAGAGTGATGGAAAGAGAGAAAAAGATA
>NC_043024.1:13246892-13254392 GCF_006345805.1 Octopus sinensis
GAATCGAATGGGATCTCATATCAAAAACCTTAGCAATACGAGGCCTGATCAATAAGTATCCGTTCTGTTGCCATAGTAACAAAGCTGGGGCATGCAGAATGAAGCACCTTAGCAAAGATTGAACTTGATCTCTATTGAGCATGCTCAGGAAGTTTTAACGTTCCAGCTCGCTTCAGCTGTTTACAGCAGTGCTTGGGAAAATCGTGTATAGCGTGTGATTGTTGCATTGACCATGACAACGAAAGTTGTCATGGCTATACCTGCTCAGAGACCTATGCAGAGTTGCAGAAGGTCTATGGCGAGGAGTTTATGAGATGCACACAAGTGTAAGAGTGGTTCAGATGTTTCCACCATTGCCGAAAAATCTCGACAGTGACGAACGTTCTGGGAGACCCGCAACCAGCAGAACTGCGAAAAACACCGCAGATGTGCTTGCAGCTGTGAGTGGAAATGGTCGAATCACCATCCGTGAGAGTTATCAGAGAATGTGCAGATTAGTTACGGTTCTGTTCAGTCCATTATCACTGAAGATTTGGGTATGAGACGCGTGCCTACTAAGTTTCGCCCAAACTGTTTTCAGCTGAACAGAACGATGCACGGCTTTCAGTTGATTGTGTCAAGAACGATGAAAACTATTTGAAAACTCTGCGTAGAATTCTGAGCAGCTAACGCCAAGCTTTTGGGAAAATTCAGTGCAAGCTCTGTGCTCAATTTTCTCTGTCATGATCAATGCGCCGATCACATGCTACACACCTTCCTTCCAAGTACTGCTGAAAACAGCAGAAGTGAGCTAGCATGTTAAAACTTAGTCCAGAGACACAGCATTGGTAAACGTCCGCCTGTACCAACCGGCTTTACTCTGCATGTTTTAGCTTCGTTACTATAGCAACAGTCTAGTTACTTATTGATCAGACTAAGTATATTTGTGAAAACGAATCCTTTTCGTAGTAATGTGCTCATTTTGACAAATGCATTGTGAATGGCTTCTCTTCCATATAAGGACGCGCATATGCACACACACACACACACACACACAGGTTTTCATATACATCAATGCTAAACTGTGGTCTATGCCATTTTAAACGAGTTGGCAGCAGAATTTGTTGACCGAAGATTAACGCGGATCCGTCACGAATTTGTATTGAATAAACAACTCGCTCGTCACCAATAATTTATAGAGAACTCGTCTTTCCAACTGCAGGGAAGTGTGGACATTATATATGCGTGTGTCTGTGTGTTTATGCAGGTATATGTATATATGTGTGTGTGTGTGTGAAACTCTTTCTTCCCATCTCTATGGAAGTGTAGACATCATGTATATGTCTGTGTGTTTATGTAGGTATATGTGTGTGTATATATATATATATATATATATATATATATACATACATACATATTATGTGTGTGTATGCTTGCGAGTGTGTGTATACGTGTGTCTGTCTGTATGTACGTATATGTGTATCTCTCCGTGTTTGTGTGTATGTGTGTATCTTCTGTGGAGTATGGGAACCAATACGCTGGAATTATTAATATGGTTTTGCATGTAGTCTCAACTGTTTCAGCTGAGTTGTCTCCTCTTCTGTAAATGCCTGCTTTCCATTTCTGTAACCGCCGAGGACGATGAAACAAACGTAAACGAGTTAACAGCAAAATATGTTCGACAAAATATCTTTTGGCTGGTTTGACATTGCATGGCCACGTTTGAAGGAGGAGAGGACTGAGACAGAAAGACAAAAAAAAAAAAAAACGAATAAATATTTTATAAAACTAATTTTTCTGAAAGACACAGCTAGAACGACAGAACTTTTTTCAGAGATACTTTACTTCCATATTTTTTTCTTCTCTTGCTAAATATTGCTGAATCTAGTTGTCAATATGTGCAGCAGGTGTTGGAAATGGTTTGAAGATTCGAAGGAAGTTTCGAAAATCTATAAACTCTCAAGATATTACACTTTGACATTTATTTCAATCGATAATGAAGCTAAAAGAACTAATAGGCGAAGTTTATACAGAATCTTGGTCTCACTTCGAAACAAAACATTTCTATAATTTATATTTTTGAAATTATTTTTGTCAATGTTTCATGGCGTTGAAAACACTTCAGTGCAAGGTCTGACAGTTCGAACGTGTTTCTTCATAAATTTCTTTGATAAAATTAAAACGACAAAATCAGCAACAACTGTGAAATCTCACTGAAAATGAAAATTTTCCATCTTACAAAATCAAGAACATATTTGATAAAATATTCGTCATGGATGGCCATGTTTGGCTTATGTCACTTCAATCTAAGCTATAAATTGAAATAAAAGAAAAACCTAAATGCTTGCTCTGTTGCAACGTGAGTGTAATCGAGTAAAAATCTCGGTTTTGGATTATCGTCTTAATCCAACATGTCTACTTAATCCAACATGTTTGTTAATAAAGTTTCCAATATCAACTGAAACTTCTTGTGTTGAATTGATAATATTTGGTCTAACGACAGCTATGATCGAGCCATTTCAGGAACAAAGAGAAGCCATCCGTGACCATCTCTCAAATTTGACAGGGATATTATATCATTGCAATTTTTGTGACCTACGCTGATATACTAAAATACTGGCCTGCTATTTCTAGCAGGTCCAGTACTCACTGAAGCTGTTTCGTTACATGCTTTGGTCTCTCAGATCGACGCTGATATAAAGAATTTATTGTAATTTTGGCTTCTATTATCACTCATCCGATGACATGTAATAAAAGGAATATGATTGAAAGATAGTTCAGCCACTGCGGCTTCGAAACCGGTGTTGGTTTGTTTATTCCCACCACCACCAATAAATTAGCAGTTCAGCAAAATAGTCGAAACGAAATAATATGTAAGAATCACAATAACAAATAAGAACTGAAGTCGATTTGTTGGAAGAAAAGTTTCAACGCGGTGCCCAAGCATGGCCCCACTCCAATAATTGGAACGCTGTAACAACTGGGAACTGATGCGACCTACTGGTAGTGTAACAATTTTCGGGCATGCGCAGGAAGGATGACGTTACTTACCACCAGAGGGACTGTGTCCACGTGGCATTGATTTTGGTGGGAAAAACAAAATCCGATGCTTTTTGAACCCACCTCGTAAAAAATAAAAGATAAGTAAATTCTAGATCTGCCATTATCTGGTGCTGCCAATCGTTGCAAAAATATGTCCATAACACCACGTGTAATGCGACAGAGTTATGAAAGGAGAGAAATCCTATACGATTATAAATACCTGTCTTTGAGGAACGAGGAGGGACGGAAACGCAACGCCATAGTTATTCTTTTCCCTGGGTGCACATTTAATACGATGATGAAAATAACGAATTACCTTATGTCCGGTTTATAAAACAGATGGATATAAAAACTATTAAAAAATCTGGAAATGACAGTTCGAGGAGATACGCAAGCAATTTTAAATTGTATTTCATTAAAAATATATTAAGTTCCTCTTATTGGGAAAAAAAAAGAATGATTTATTTCGTCAGCGAGTCAGTGTTGCAATTGGTTAACTGTTCAGGAAATCTGATTTCCGGTTCAATTGTTGATTATTCTAACTTCCGTTAGTTTCGATAGATTCGTTGTAATCGTATTCATTAGTTGATTGAACTCTTTGTTATTCTTTTTTTTATTTTTATTACTATGTCATTAAGCTGATGGCTAAAAACCTCAACTCGCTTAACACCTTCGACATATTCACACACACACAATGTGATCTAAATAGCGTCAGCCATTTTCTATAGAGCAACATCGTGAATATAAAGTCTTCACAGAGTGGATGGAGTTATTTTTGCCTTAAGGAATGAAGAAATGAAAGGCTTCGAGTAGGGACCGTTCAATTGAAGGGAGAGATATAAATAATTCCTATTCAATTACCGCTGAAGTGAGACTTTGACAGTGAAGAAAACTTTTATTTTTTAAGATGTTTGAGTATGAGCATGCGCAGCATAGGCCCTCTCCTCTCTCTTTCTCTCTCTCATATATCAATCATACACGTACACGCATATATATATATATATATATATGCATATTTGTATATATTTATTTACACACACAGGTATGTATAAAATGAGATGAAACAAACAAGAGAAATATACCTCAATCCATCTATCTGTAGCTTCTTCTGTTCATTATCTCGCAATATAACTCTCCCCATATCTCTCACTCACTCGCCCACACACACACACACTCTCTCTCTCTGTGTTCCTGCCACTATCTGTGACGCTTGACGTCTTATTGTCCACTGAGCAACAACCGTCTTTAGAAACACACACCGAAACATCCACGCAGAAAGCAGAATATAAACAAAAACTCCGGCCCTCATCAACCTTCGCATCCAGCCTCCGGGGGTTGGGCCTGCTTGTCTGCAATCGAACTCGATGGGCTTCAACAAGCTTCCAACCGACAGGATCACCCATCCCCATGAAGTGAAGCTAAAAAGATATATGTTTTTATGTGTGTGTGTATTATATATATATATATATATATATGCGTGTGTGTGTGTGTTTGTTCGTATGTATATATATATATATATATATATATACACATATATGAATATACAGAAATGCAATAATGGTTTCAAATTTTGGTACAATGCCAGCAATTTCAGAAAAGTGGTTAAGACGGTTGTATCCTTCCAATACTCAAGCAGTACTTATTTTCTCAACCCTGAAAGGATAAAAGTCAAAACCGACCTCGGTGGAATTCGAACCATGAACATACCGACGTACGAAATGACGCTAAGCATTTGTGCCCGGTTTGCTAACGATTCTACCAACACAGCGCCTTTGCTGAGTTACAAAATTAAGCTGCAGAAAACAGACTACAGCAACTGATCCATAATTAAATCCTTCTTGGTCTATATTAATGACCACCACCCGTGGTGCGTTCCAAATTTCCCTTATGATGAATACAAGTATGTATAAAACATCTCATTTACAGAAGAACTTATGGCTCTCCATAACTAAATCCTCACTTTTTAATGGAAACACCTATCGTGGAATTATCCACCGAATCGCACCTATGTCTTTGTTTACTGTTTCTGGGATGAGCTGTAGTATCAGTTATATGGCCACGGCTGGTAGGTATCTCATCGTGTCTTTATTCAACGGGAATACACATCGACGTAATCAATAACAACAACAACAACAGCGATAAAAGGAACGGCAACAAAAATGATAAGAATAGGGACAGCGAAACAAATGGTGGCATTTGTAGGTGGAATCTTTAGCTACTAGAAATAACAGCTGAAACACTTGGAAACACGCCTTATCGCCATAGAACAAGAAAGGCAAACATCACCCACTTGATGATTTTGATATACGGCGAGCTGGCAGAAATGTTAGCACGCCGGGTGAAATGCTTAGCCGTATTTCGTCTGCGGTTACGTTGTGAGTTCACATTCCGCCGAGGTCGACTTTGCCTTTCATCCTTTCGGGGTCGATAAATTAAGTACCAGTTACGCACTGGGGTCGATGTAATCGACTTAATCCCTTTGTCTGTCCTTGTTTCTCCACTCTATGTTTAGCCCGTTGTGGGTAGTAAAGAAATAGGTATTTCGCCCGTTGCAACGTTCTAAGTTCAAATTGCCTTTCATCCTTTCGGGGTCAAGGAAATAAGTACCAGTTATGCACTGGGGTCGATGTAATCGACTATTGCCCTCCCCAAATTATCGGGCTTTGTGCCTATAGTAGAAAGGATATACATATTTTAGTTAAGAACAAATTCTTGGTACTCAGAGCGTGAATGGCCTCGGTCATAAAGATAACTGTTTGATCTTCAATGCCTTCTGGTTAAATAGCAAGAACGACAATAATAACAGCAGCAACAACTAATGTTTCGAGTTTATGCGTCACATAAACAAAACCAAGAATTAATTCCAGATTCAATGACGTTCTGAGGAAGAAGTGTGGAATATGAGGCGTGCACAAAAGATTTTTTGAAAATATAATCTATGAAATCATGAAATAAAGATTTTATCACGTTTTAGTTTTAGAAAGAAAACAGAAATGAAAGAAAGAAAATTTCTTTCTTTGACATCATCATAGAAAGAAAACTATACACTTAGCAAAACGTAGCTTGCATTTGTGCATATGTGTATATATGTCTATATATGTGTATAGATATATACGTACATAGACACACACAAACGCTGCAATACATAATTATATACAACTATCCATAAATCTACACATACACACACATACGCTCACACTTATGTTCAAGAATACGCATATATATATATATATATATAATATATATATATATATATATATAGATATATATATATATATATATATATATGTATGTGTTTCGAAATGTTCGTGCGTGTGAGAGTGATGTAGATCGGTGTGTAGGTCTGAATGGATATACGTAATAACAACATTATCACGTTGAACTTGGGGAAAGAAAAACCACAAATAGAAGCAGCATAAATAATGTTAACGTCAGAATGTCGGAGGCTTTAGTATAATTGACAGAAAGGGAGGATAGAGCAGAAATCTTCAAAAAAGATGGATGCCATGCATTCCTACCAATTTACACACACACACACACACACACACACATATATATATATATATTCTATTTATCTATAAGTATACTATATACTAATAAATATATCTGTGTGTGTGTATATATATATATAATATATAAATATAAAAGTATATATACATGCATAAGAACATATATATATATACATATATATGTATGATTTTTTATATATACACATACATATATTTATATGTATATATATATACATACATGTTTATTCTGTTTATCTATACGTATATTATATACCTCCCTATATATCTTTGTATACGCGTGTGTATTTGTATATATATATATATGTGGTTATTCTATTTATATCATATACCTCTCTCTCTCTTTGTATATGCGTGTGTATTTGTATGTATATATATATATAAACACACGCGTGCACATATATATGTATGTATTTGTATATACAATATCTCTCTCTCCCCCTCATATATACATATATATATAGAGAGAAATAGATTGAGATATATGTGATATATACTCACACAAGCACACTTCCATACGTATAACGGAAATGGAAAGACCGCTTACCAATCAATATGAAGTATGCTTTCTTAATGATTAACAAAGAGTAACGTTTTGTTTTTCATCCAAGCTCATGGTTTGTCGCTTGTCCTAAACCCGTTGCTTCTCAGTTGTAATTAGTGCAAATTGAAGGCAAAAGTCATTATGTACAGACATGAATCTTTATAGCACTAATAGAGCACCAATGTTTATTGCATGATTGAGAATCTTCTGTTGTTTCAAGAAGCGACAGAGCATTCATTATTAGCTCGGTTTCTCCATATAAATTCCTGTGACGACGCCATGATGATCAAGCAATTTTTCCTCGAATTTTCGTATGAATATTATGTTTCTCAGATCAGCGTGAAAGTATAGATTCTGTCTTGTGACAAAGCACTTTCGTTTCCTTTTCTATAACTCAAGCTAAAACTG
>NC_043024.1:13256892-13269392 GCF_006345805.1 Octopus sinensis
TATTAATGCAATTTTCCTTCGTTATATGAGAAATGTCTTCGTTTTTCAGCAGAAATTCCCCAGATGACGAAAAAGAACAGTATGTATGTACGTATGTGTATAATGCATGTATGTATATATGTAGATACATATACATACATACATGTGTGTGTATGTGTGTGGTGTGTTTCTGGTGTGTGTGTTGTACTTGTATGTATAAAACGGAAATCTATTTAATATCAAATACATACAAAACACACTTATTCGGTTCTCTGTTGAGCAGAGACAGAATCATTTATGTTATACTAACTCGCCAATATACACACACACACACACGCCTCTTCACTAGGAATTATTATTACTATTATTATTACCATTATCATCGTCATTATCATTATTATTATTGTTAGTAGTAGTAGTATTAGTAGTAGTGGTTGTGGTGCTGGTAGCAGTTGCTGTCGTTGTTGTGGTAGTGGTGGTGTTGTTGTTGGTGTTGGCAGTGTAGATATTCGTGCTGAAGAAAACATGAGCAAGTGGATGGAAATGATTTCGGAGTCCAATGAATTTCTGCTCCTTTCTAAGACGAAAATAATAGAAAATTGCCCGCGGAATTATTGAGGATGAGGGCGAAGGTGCGGACTGTGATTTGATTAGAATACAATCTTTGCGAAACCATTAGTACATATGCGTGTGCCTAGAGAGAAGGTACTCTATGGCCCAATGTTTAAGAAGTTCGTTTCGCAGCTACCTTGTCCTGATTCCGATCCCAGATACATCTGGATAGTATATTGGACATTTTGTGATTGTAATAGAGTGGGTGGAAACTGGATAGCCCCGTCAAGCGCTTATTCTACCACAGAATTAACGGTAGACGTGCCTGTGGAGTTCCACAGGCCCCCAACGCGTTAAATCATGAGCAAATCATAGGATCGGACAAGTGAATCCTTCAAGCCGAGCGACGGAGAATTTCGAAATTCAATTAAATATGGCAAAGATTTCGCACCAGGAATGAGGCTTCTGTTTAGTCCCACTAGGGGATACCTTGAGCAAGCGTTTTCTAATATAAACTGGGGCTGACCAAATCATTCTGAGTGGATTTCTTATACGGAAAGTGAAAAGAAGCTCGCCGTACAAATATATGTTTGTGTGTGTGTGTGTGTGCCTCGGTGTCTAGATGTCCCACGACCACCGTTTGACAACGGTGATGCTGTGTTTAACGACTCCGTAACCTAGCGGTTCAACAAAAGAGACCAGTACAATACAATAAGTATCACGCTTTAGAAAAAAACTAAGCCCTGGGATCGATTCGTTCGACTACGGTCCTCCATGGTCCTCCATGGCCACAGTGTAATGAGTGTACAAGTAAAAGATTAAACGCAAACGAAGCACTTTGCGGTTTCCTTGATTTTCCTTTTTTTTTTTGTAAAATTTAGAGAAACGGTTGCCTGTATCTTCCGATTCTACTAATTCGAAATCAAGATATTAAATGGTTGACATTGAAAAATACTGGGATGTTTGAAACTAGGAAGTCTCTGGTAAACGATGTCCTGAAACAGGATGACCTGGGGCTAAATACCATAAATTCCAATAACATCAGACATGACACACCGAAGGAACCCCTGCTGGGTTGCTAGATCTGCAAGAAATAGTCGCCAAATTCTGTCAAATTGCACATGAGTCTCATAAAGAAATGAAGAAAGAATCCATTTAACAATGCAACTCTAATATGAAAGATGGTCACGGCAGAAGCGCCTTTAATCATAAGCATACTCGATTAGAGTTGAGAAATACATCGCAACGACAGATCGACCTCCTACTGCTAAAAATGGAAATCAAATCTCTTTGACATCACATCGTAATAGATTACGATGAGAAGGAATTATTGAAGAATCTAGTCGTGAATTATTGATGGAATGGTCAAGGAGGGAAGGTTTATGATATTATGTCATCTCCAAGATGGATGTTGCTGCACCAAACAAAGACAAGTATTGAGCTTCCATAACGATTTTATAACCAAAATTCCGTCGTTTCTCCTTTTCTCTCTTTAAGTACATACACACTCTCTCCTTTTCTGTAAGCACACAGATACCCTCTCTCGCGCACACACATTTTCTCTTCTTCCCTTTAAGCACTCACACACAGACTCTCTCTCTCTCCCACTGCCATTATGGCGCAACCTTCAGCGAACAAAACACAAGTATCCTCTAGTGTTGTCACATAATAACTGTCTGTATAAAACCTAGGAAGGAAAGTCACAGCCATATTTAGCCTTAATTCAATGGTAGGGACACGATTTTAGAAATGACATATTTTGCTGGATGTTCGCAGATGGAACTGCTTTGTGATTATGGCTAATTGATTAGGGTTTATTTGGTACTGGAATAACAACAACAACAGAAAAATCAACAACAGTAGCTGCTGCAACAATATCAACAACATCAAGAAGAAAATTAAGAACTGTAACAACTGGAGGTTCAACATTGGTAATAGCCACAAAATATTTGTGACTAATTTAAACCCGAGGCCAGATATTTGAGGCGGGCGGAGCTTTGTCGATACCATCCATTTTGTATTTGATTGGGACTTCATCTGAATCGACAAAAGAACAGCGAAAGGAAAAGTTGACTACGATGGGATTTACCCACAAAGTGAGAGACAACTACGAATAGGTATTTGTGTGAAGCAGTAAATTTTCGTTCAATTCTCCTCAAAATATGAAAAGCAATCTAAAGAAAAATGTCCACCTCCTCACGAAACCTTCCAGGATCCTCACCATGACCAACACCAACGACGATGGAGACGTGGTCTTGGAATTACAAAACAAATTTGCCGCACCACTGCAGCCTGCAGTCATTGTCTTTCTCTTCTTAATTGTTGTTTAAACGAAATCTCACTGAAATAATAGTTTAACGATTCAGTTGGATAAGCCTTTTGAAGAATTTAACGTCTGGGTATAAGAACAAACAAGATGGCGGCGGCGTTGATGGTGGCGGTGGCGGTGGTTTGAAGCCTTTCAACTCTGGTTCTACGCTACGAGAGGCGACGTGGGCCAAAAAACAACAATGACACTGAATACAAACACAACAACAACATCGACAACAACAACAACGGAAACAACAACACTGAAAACATAACGAGTGAATGAACGAAACCTTCCCAAAGCTGTAGAACAAGCAACAAAACCAAACTTGCTTTCAGCAATGATTGGTCCTTCAATAATCGACTGTAATAATATAAACTCGTTCTGTTATATTTTTATTTGTGCAGTCATCATTGTTCTTTGTTCCCTGATAGATGTGTTAAACAACGTTCGTGATTGTCTATTTGTTTTTACTTCTCTGCATCCTTCTTTTTTTCTTTCTTTCTTCCTCCATGGTCTTTTTTTCCCCTCATTTCTTCCCAATGATTTCTGGTTTTATCGTTTCTAAACTAAAGAACAACGAAAATATATTTCGTTTTTCTCTCTCGCTCTTTTTCCATCTCTCGGTGTTTGGTAAACTAGACTGGAAGTAATACGACGTTGGCCCAACTAATCTAACATCTCATTCCATTCTCTGATATGTTTTTCCTTTTTTTCTTTCTCTCATATTGATTCCAATTCTTGCACCATTGTTAACCCCCATCCTACACATGACCCCCACCACATACAAAAAAGACAAAAAGAATTGTTGACATTGTCTCTGACTCATTTTTATTATATTTTATAATTTTTCTCTCTATTTTATTGTATACTTTTATATATAATATTACTGTTCATTTTGTTTGTACATATAGCGAATAAGAATGACTGTATTCGCGTATGCCTGTATGGTTGCACATGTGTGTATGACTGCATATATATATATATATATATATATATATATATATACACACATATATATATGTATACATATATTTATACTTATGTTTATATCACTGTATATATATATATTCATATATATCCCTATATATATACATAAATGTATATATCCCTATACACACACATACACACACACATATATATATATGTATATTATTTCTTCATATGAATATACAAACTTATGTATGTACATTTTGTATATAATTGTATAGCTATGTGTATATATATATGAATATACATTTCTTTATATGAATGTATATGCATGTATACCTACACACATACATATATTTAGGTACATACATATATACCTATCTATACACACACATATATATAAATATATATAGAGAGAGAGATACCTACATATATAAATGTAAACTTCTAAACATATGTGCGCAAGCATGTATGTAGATATAGATATATTATTCGCTTGCTTTTGTGCGTATTATATTTATGAGTGGAGCACAGCATTCCTCAATTTCTGTTTTCGCTAACCGATCACATATAAATGTATAGGCGTACATGTGTGTGTGAATCTGTACGCGTGTTTGGGTGTTATTTATTTATTTACTTTTTTTGACCAATACACATATATCTAACTAATGTTTTGGTTAGAGCAGTAAACACTGCAACAATTTGTTCACTTTCCTACGTCTGAGCCATTTTTCTATTTCGTTCTCTATTTAACTACCATTACATTACATCACTCAATTAGAGAAATGTGCGGTTCTATATATATATATATATATATATATATATATATATATATATGTCGAGAGAGATAAATATATATGAATATACATGAATATATAGGTATAGTTATATATAAATATATATATGTATATATAACAATATGAGTATATATATTGTTATATATACTCATATATACTCATATTGTTATATATACATATATATATTTATATATGTGTGTGTGTATATATATATCGAGAGATATACATATATATGAATATACATGAATATATAAGTATGGTTTCTTATATATATATATATATATATATATATATATATATGTGTGTGTGTGTGTGTTTGTGTGTGTGTGTATTGAGAGCGAGACATATATGAATATACATGAATATATAAGCATAGTTATATATATATATATATATATATATATATATATATATATATATATATATATATATATATATGAATATACACATACAAACATGTATGGAGGTATATACTCACGCACACACAATTGTTTAAGACAGCATGAAAGTGAGAGAGAGACTTAGAAAGATAGAGGCGTATACATGGAGTAATAACATGAACAAAAGGTAGTTTTTGATTAGGGAATAATATGTATAGAATTGCACATGTGTCTGACCATACATGCTCATACTCATGTACATGCATGCACGCGCGCAAGCAAGCACGCATATACACACGCACGAAGTTATATATATATATATATATATATGTATGTATGCATAGAATCAGGAACTGAAAACAGAGGTATTTATAGTTTCGTTTATTTGGAATCAGTAACAGATTGGAAATGGTTCATGAATGGAGAGTTTCGTGCTAGGCGATTATCTGACTTTTGACAATCCGATATTTCTCAGACACACAGATGCAAGCACATAGAGAGGTGCTGGAGACAAAGATACAGAGAGACAGTTAGATGTGAGTGAGAGAAAAGCGTAATCGCGAAGAGAGATGTGTTTGTGGGTGTGTCTATATATATATATGAATTGTCCACATTAATTTGATATATATATATTGTTTTTGGATATGGTTTGCAAGATTCTTCATATGACTTCGTGTGTCGAAGCATATTCTGTTGTGTCTGGGGAGAGTCATTTTCTTTTTGTGCCTCTTACCGGTGAGTGTGTTACATTATAAGGCACGAAAAGAAAATATTCTCCCCAGGCACAACAGTATATATATATATATCTTAATCTGGGTCGCTTTGTCGTATACGAGTAAACCCATTGATAGAGAAAGAATCACTAAATCGAGTCAGTGTTGATGCTGTGTAATGCCTTTCAATGACTCTTGAGTCCACCGAAATATTTGCACATCGTACTGAATCATGCACAACCGTACTGACTGGCCGGAGGAACATGTGACACAGCATGAACCCTTTGACATGCTCTTTTAATTCTTCAACTGAAAGGCACACATTGCCACATGTTGCACACGTTCTGTTCTGAATAATATCTAAATCACAGTTTACCATGGGTCGATTCGTGTAAGTTTACCCCGCGCGTTAACCGAAAGTTCTAATTCATTCTCTTTCTTTTGCTAGCCTATTATGTGGTGTGTTTATTCTCGGAGAATTTATGGTGATAATAGTGTCTTTTGACATCTATTTTTCAGTGCATGCTGAGGTGCAAGCCAAGCCCTTGTTATAATCATATATATATATATATATATATATATATATATATATATATATGTACTTAAGTGTGGGTATTATTTTAATCGTGTGTTATTTTTGCTTATTTATTTCTCTACTCTCTAACTTACCAATCTCCGTCTCTGTATACACAGTATATTTTTTTTAATGCTATACTGTACAACAAAGTATATCTATATCTATCAGTTTTTAAGCGAACGTATACAATAGGTACATGTCTTCATATATAATTGTATATTTTATGGTATTCTTTGCCATGTAACTCTATCTATAAGATTACAATCAGCACTATGTTTTAGAGAGAAGACTATCTCTCTCTCTCTTTACATATATTCTATGTACATTTTATGCTTTACTGTACACAAGCTATCTGTAGATTTTATCCCACAGGCAAAAGTAGACGTATGTCTCCTTACATACAGTGTATATTCTATGCTAAACTCTACCATAATATATATGTATATCTATTGATTTCATTCAATACCACTTAATAGACACATCGCGCTCTCTCTCTATCTGTCTATCTATATATATACATATATATACTGTGTATTTGTTATGCTACACTATGCCAAAAGCTGTAGTTATATCTAGATTTTAACAATCACTGCGTAATAGCAAGATATCTAAAAAAGAAGTTTGTTGTGTCTTGCTCAATTTCACATCAAGAATCTTAGAAACCAAATAAAACCAAGTAGATTTGAGATGTTTCATGCTAGAATGTAACGCAGTCCATATTAGTATCTACACACTTTAACCAACACTATTTAATAGACAGATATCTCTTTAATGCTCTTAATTACAAATAAATTATTTACCATGAACAACTAAACAATATTCAGTTAATTTTCCAATTTGGACTTCGCAAGTAATCTTGCACAAAGTGACCCGCAGTAGGACCGAACCCAAACGACTCGGTTGCAAAGTGAGCTACTGAACCACACGTCAATGCCTGCGCTTCTTAGACAGACTTATAACAAACCTTGGCGTGTAGGGGTCGGTCGTGTATGGGGACGTGATTAACAACGAAGGCCTTTGACAGAGAAGACTAGCAACCGATTGATTGTTTAGTCAGCACATTAAGCTACTGGATGGTTAGTTGGTAACATAATAAAGAAATGGTATTAGACCAGTGCGTGTGTTTATTTAAACGTTTTGCTGACATTATGACCCTCCGTAGACAAAAGACATGTGTTTTAAAACACGAATTCACATCATGAATCTTGGAGATCAAACAAGTATATATATATATATATATATATATATATAATATATATATATATATATATATTGGTAAAAACGGTAAGATAACAAAAGGAAGAAAGAGACCTCAATATTATGTAAATAGAGGAAATTTATCTGTAAATTAATATGTGACAATTATTCGGTACCCAAGATAAAACTCTGATTTTCGAATGCCGAGGTGGAAATCCACGCCACCATCTCTTCGATTATCTGGCCATCCATCTGAAAAACATATATATATATATATATATATATATATATATGCAGTATATATATATATGTACATATATGTCCTAATATTGTTCTAGATAACACTCACTGAATACAAAGTTGTAGTGGTCACGGTTGGAAATTGTTTGGTCATAGAACTACTCTGAGTGTAAACAACAACGACATGAACAACGCTGCCACCACTATCACCACGAACAACAACAACACCTAAAACAGCAGCGACACTGAAAAGAGAACGCTAAAGAAATACCAAGAGCAGCAGATACGACGATGATAACGACGGCAGCAGCCGCTGCAGTCATAACTGCATCAACAACAATATTCATTATTAACCAAAGATCTCATAGAAAAACTGATTGAAAATTAGATTCCAGTCTTAAACGTCAATATATTTCATTTGTCTTTTAGTTTTGGTTTTTCTAGTTGTATATTTTTTTTGTCTTGTCTTTCTAACTTCGCTTCTATTTTGGTTCGAAATATTTCCAGTTGAGAAAAGCGAGATATTGTCACCGAATAAACTAAGCGACGTGTTGGCAGAGTGGTTATCGTGTCGAATAATAACTTAGCCATATCCCAGTTCAAATACCGTTTCCCCATCTTCTTGATATATACATACACATATATAACGAATAGACAACCGCCATATATATATATATATATATAATATATATATATATGGAACGGCAACGGGAAACTCAGAGTAACAGGTTTTGTTGAATTTTCTGCTGCTTTAAATAAAGCATATTACTCTACCACTGGTATTTGAGTACTCTTTTTTCCACCTTGTTTCACATTTATGTGTTTACTCCGGTATATATATATATATATTATATATATATATATATATATATGTAACAAATGAAAGGCAGAAGATGGAATATACGAGAATATATTATTAACCACAACAATTGTTTCGACACATCTAGCCTCGACTCCTCTTGTGAAACACACAAAAAGTGCTCCAAGAACATCCGGTGTTGCAGACGTATCCCGTCGTGTGATAAATAAATATAAAAATTTCCTTAAAATTACTGTTCCATAATGCAACTTTCTGTTTTAGAGTGAAAAACCCCAGCCAGACGGAGGAAAATTCCTCATATATATAGAAGATCCAAAAATAAAATTGCAGAAGACAAAAAGAGAAGCGAACACGTAATCCAAGGAGAAAAGTATTGAAAATAACCGTTAACCGATATGGATGTATAAACGCCCTCGGGCATGCTGCAAATTGGTCGATTATCAATGCGGTTTACATTTCTTCGGTTGGCATTTAGATGTAAATGCTTGCTATATCCAGTAGGTGGGTTATTGAACCTTTGTCGCATTTTTCTATTGTTTATGTGAAGCATAAGCTGCTCCGAATTAGCAGAGTTAGCGTAGGATACCTTCGCCGTGTGTCGATTAAAAATATATGGTGGTTGTCTACTTCTTATGCAGAGTTTGACCACTTCCTATACCTACACCTTAGAGCCATGATGGGAACTGATGTGACTTTTAAAACCAGACACCCACATAGAATTTTGAAAAAGTGTTTTGAAAAGACACTCACATAGATTGCATATCCGATTTGGATCACCAAGAGCTGCAGTTAAGTTCTGATCTTTGTGGATCTTAAAATCTATATCTCAGTGATTCGACAGGCTCGACTTGGAGAAATGGTGTATCTCTCCAGGCTGAGTCGATTCTTCTTGACATTGAGAAATCACAGTTCCGGCACTACGGGTGTGGTTAGAATGCCGTAGGAAAGGATGGCAAGAAAGATCCTTCAAGCCATGACAACTGTCAGAAGATTCAAGCGGAAGACTAAGAACAAGCTGGTTGGATAAAATTTATAGCCTTATAATTGTTATGATGGTTACTTCTGATGGTTGCTTATGGAGATGGTGCCTGGGGACTCTTCCTCCACGGTCTTACCAAGAATTATGGGCAGCAAAAATATATGGATGGATGGATGGATGGCGAGAAAAAATAATAATCTCCGATTAAAAAGTAAAATTGAAATCGAATATATCCATAAACAATAGGAATAAGCTAAAAGAAAAGGATTTTATAAACCGAGACCAACTGTGGCGCTTAGAAGCGGAAAGTGAAGTTGAGAATAATATTTGATTTGAATATAATACAAAAAGAAAATTTAATATTTTATCGATTTGAATTTGAAACGGAAATTTTTGCTTAACTTCAACCGAGTTCAATTTGTGTGTTCAGTTTTTAATCCAGTGTTATTTCTGTACAGGGCAACACTGCCATGTTGCCGCCATTTTAATGCATTCAACCACCAACACATTAACTGCCACCGTTTTTGTCTAGTTCATTTGTTGTGCATGGTTGCTCGCTTGGGTGTCTTCTGCTGCTAGAATCGCAGAAATTATTGAAGCTAGGAAGAGTTGCAAGAATTTTAAACTAAAAATAAATGTAAAATAAGCAAACTAAATGAAAATAAATGGAAAAATAAACTAAATAAATGAAACTAAATGAAAAATAAGCAAAATCAAAATAAAGATGTTTATATTATTATTTATGTATTTCTCTTTTGTTTTACGTTTTAACTTTTTTTTAAGCAAGATATTGCAATACAAACCGAATCGCTGCTTCTGCTGCTTCTACAAATATTCCTAAGCATTTCCAAAAGAAAAAAAATGAAGAATATGGTGGAAAGTCTGCTTAGACGTCAGGCGGAATCATTTACTCGTAAATGCAACAGGATTAAATAAATCTTTCACAAACATACTAAATTCATACACACAAAAACATACCTACAAATTTACACACATTTATGTATTCATATATACATATGCATACATACATATATTTACATACAGGACGTGTGCTAAGTTCCTGGTTTTAAGGGCATCGCAAAAGGCTTGGTTAGAGGCCCAACCTTCTGATTTCTTATACAGTGCCTAGAAAAACTGAAAGACCACTGCAATATGTGTGTATCTGAGAGGAGAATATATATTGAATAAATTCATAACTAATTTCTCCTCATGTATTATCTTTTACCTAAAGCTAGACACTTTTCATCGTCCCATCGTATATATACACGTGTACGTATGTGTGCGTGTGAACACTTCATTGGGAAAAATTAAAAGTGGGACTACAAATTAACGAAAGTAGAGTTGCTAAGTGTAAGTGTGTGTGTATATTAAATTGTGGGGCTACAACAAGTAACCTAAGATGCCAAGAACCCTTTAAAGGATAGTAGCTGTCCCTAATCATCATCATCATCATTATCTACGTTATTGACGTCTACGAGTTGATCCATGTCTCACCCAGAGACTTCAAGTAACAGGAAGCTGGATGTTTTACAATGGGTGTTTTTAATGATTAGCAATGTTATATTGTAGTGGAATGGAGACCACAATATGAGAGAGAAAATCTGTTGGACATGTAACATTGTTGTTTTGAAAGAGTTTTCTTACGATTTGGTCAGTAACCATGAGAACAAATTTTATATTTCTGATTCCTTGTGGTTTACTGATATTTGGACATAGTGTTTAAGAGAACCATTTGGTACTTTTTCCAAGTCGCCGAAGTTTACTGCTACATTTGTCCTTATCAGGTGCCAAATTTTATCTAAATTCACTTGCCTCACCTAAGAAATATTTGGCTTTACGCTAAAAATTTAAAACCATTATTATAAGCGGTGAGCTGGCAGTATTGTTAGCACGCCTGACGAAATCCTTAGCAATATTTCGTCCGTTGATACGATCTGAGTTCAAATTCTGCCGAGATCGACTTTGCCGTTCAGCATCGATAAATTGATTACCAGTGAAACACTGAGTTTGATATAATCGACGAACCCCTTCCTCCAAATTACAGGACTTGTGCATATAGTAGAAGTGTTTAGTAATGGTATTGTAAGCTTGGATTTACTGTTTTCGCTCGCAAAACTTTTAATAACTATTTCTTTACTACCCACAAGGGGCAAAACACAGAGAGGACAAACAAGGACAGATAAAGGGATTAAGTCGATTACAATAACCCCAGTGCGTAATTGGTACTTAATTTATTGGCCCCGAAAGGATGAAAGGCAAAGTCGACCTCGGCGGAATTTGAACTCAGAACGTAACGGCAGACGAAATACGGCTAGACATTTCGCCTGGCGTGCTACGGATTCTGCCAGCATGCCGCCTTACAAATCTTTTAATAACTATTTCTTTACTACCCACAAGGGGCTAAACATAGAGGGGACAAACACGGACAGACAAACGGATTAAGTCGATTATATCGACCCCAGTAACTGGTAATTATTTAATCGACCCCGAAAGGATGAAAGGCAAAGTTGACCTCGACGGAATTTGAACTCAGGACGTAGCGGCAGGTGAAATACCTATTTCTTTATTACCCACAAGGGGCTAAACACAGAGGGGACAAACAAGGACAGACATAGGTATTAAGTCAAATACATAGACCCCAGTGCGTAACTGGTACTTAATAAATCGACCCCGAAAGGATGAAAGGCAAAGTCGACCTCGGCGGAATTTGAACTCAGAACGTAGCGGCAGACGAAATACGGCTACGCATTTCGCCAGGCGTGCTAGCGATTCTGCCAGCTCAACGCCTTACAAATCTTTTAATAACATCATATTAACAGCAAGAAGAAGAACAAATGAACTAAAAAAAACAAAAACAAGCAAAAAAAAAAGAGGTGAAAAGGATAGGAATAAACCGTCTCAATGGACCAATCAGATCACGGCAGCATCAAGACTCGCCAGATTTATTTATTAACCGTTCATTAACATATCTTTTGCCCTAACTTATAGACCGACTGATAAAAATATGCCTATAAACTCCGCATCCAAT
>NC_043024.1:13274392-13281892 GCF_006345805.1 Octopus sinensis
ATCCATTTCCTAGTTTGATATTATTTCTAACAAGATCTTTCGTCCTCTGTTTGCAAATCCTCGACGATGGACCAATTCTGTCCAGTGAAAGTATTCACAGATTTACAGCGTATCATTTTTCCATCTGCATAAAACAATATTTTGCTACAATTCTCTCAGACTCTAAAGTATTTGGTAAGCTCCAGGCTATAGAAACGTTTTAAGCTTCGGCTATTCCATTGCTTTTTATGGTGATTTTGTTCCTATTTCTTGCTCATCAAGAAAGGTAGAAATGAAAATCGCGCCAGGTGGTAGCATCCTGTATGTTCCTTTCAACAATGGCTTACCTTGAACTACTTAGTCTAATCTATCATACATACTGCGGCATGATGCGCTTGAAAGGAGACGTTGCGGCTATTTGTAGCACTTGTGACTGTGAAACTTAGGTTTCTGATGAAAAAAAAAACAACAAATACACGTTAGCCAGAGTTTACAGACGATAAAGTTGTTTGTCCGGGTTTAGTAAATTGCGAGGCATTTATCAATCGCTCTAGCGGTATAGAAACGTGTGTTCTTGGTGCCAAAAACGAGTACGACTTTACACACACACCACACACACACACACACCACACACACACACACACACGTATGCATGTGTGCATATATATATATATATCTAAATATATAAATATATACATATATATATATGTATAGAAATATATATATATATACATATATATATATATGTAAGAAATATATATATATATACATATATATATATGTATAGAAATATATATATATACATATATATATGTTATAGAAATATATATAATATATACATATATATATATGTATAGAAATATATATATATATACAAATATATATAGTATAGAAATATATATATATACAAATATATATATGTATAGAAATATAATATATATACAAAATATATAATATGTATAGAAATATATATATAAATATATATATATATATATATATAGAAATATATATATATAAATATATATATATATGTATATAAATATGTACTTACATGTATATATATATATAAATATATATATAATATGTATATAAATATATATATATGTATATAAATATATATATATGTATAAAATATATATATATATGTATATAAATATGTACATAAATATATTATGTAAATATATATATGTATATAAATATAATATATAAATATATATATATGTATATAAATATGTACATAAATATATATATCTAAATATATATATGTATATTAATATATATATATATATATATATACACACATACATACATACATACATACATACGTACATACATATATATATAACTACACATATATGTGTGTATGTAAGTGTGCATGTGTGTGTGTGTGTGCATGTGTGCGTGTGAATGCACACAAATAACAGAATAGCTAATGTTTTATAAGTTTGGGGTAAACCCCTGGATGCTGCCAGATCTGAGGCACGTTGGGATATTACTGTACAGCTGAGTAGTGTGTCTGAAAGGATGGGGGAAAAATATCGACATCATGTGTGGTAGACGAGTGAACATTCCATAAAGGAAGAAGAAGAAGAGGTAGAAGAAGACGTAGAATAAGAAGGAGAAAATAGAAAAGCCTGTAAGATGAAGAAAAGATTTAAAAGAAGAAAATAAGAGAAAGTATTGAGTTGAAAGAAGCGCTAAAACTGTGTGCGTTTCCTTTGCCTTTATAAGTATCTCTTACACTCTTCGCTGCATTCTGAAGTATTAGGCTAAGAAAAATGGCAAGCAAGAGAATATATAGAAGGAAGAATTATTATTCCAAGACCATGATCTCTCTTTAATATTGCTATTAATTTGTCATAGCTACCTTGCAACGAATAAACTATTTTAATAACCTACAACATACAAAACGCCAAAATAACGCGTTTACTCGGCCGTATTTAATGCTCTTTCTGCCGCAGAAGACAGCTTATTCAAAGAGTTATTTTTAGTTTCTATTTCCGCTCTGCTCCCCCACTTGTAACATCTTTTTCTTACCATACACACACACACACACACATATATATATATATATATATACACATACTTATGTATATAAATGCAAAGGCACATGTTTATGCTGTCTTACTGTTTCAGTCGCTCACCCGCTCTTTCTCTGTCTCTCTCTCTCGCTCGTTTTGTCTCTTATTCTGTCTCTTTCCGTGTCACTCTCTGTGGTCTATCGATCTATCTATCTATCTTCCACAACAACTCCCAATATTTCACTCAAGCCTGTTTCATGGCTTTCCACTGTTACATATAACAGAGACGCAATCACACACGAACGCAAGCATATATACGAACATTTGCATATATATATATATATATATATATATATATATATACATATGGATCACATATACACACACATACATATACGTGTAAATGCATATTTTTATAACTACACATCTATATTTACCATATACTTTATATATTTACACACACACACACACACAATATGCCATATACTTTATATATTTACATATATATATATTAATATATATATACATACACCATACAGTTTTTATATATATATATATATTATATTTATATATACATATTATATTTACCATATGCTTTATATTTAGGTCTATATATGTACATATTTACCATATATATATATATATATATATATATATATATACACACACTCACAAACACTAACACACACATATATATATATATACATTATATATGCAGGTATGTACCTGTGGTTGTATGTATGTGCATAGATATATTTATGCATTTCATATTCTTATATGCATTTGTGTTCGCTGCACTTTGCACATATGCACACGCTTAGACTTACGTGTATTTTAAGTACACCTCCATACACATCCGCCGTTTCATCACGTTCCTTCTTACGAGGGAAATAATCAGGCACCAAGACACACAGACAAATAATAATAATAAAAATAATAATAATAATAATAATAATAATAATTATAGCATCAATCGCAACAACAATAATAAATGACGATGAGAAGGATGAATATGATGATGATGATTGTGGTGAGGATGAAGATGATGGAGACGGCGGTGAAGATGAGAATTGTTGTTATTGTGACGGCGGTGGTGATGAAGGAAAACTTATAAATGATACCGAGTTGTAAAAAAGGGGAATAAATATGGTAAACAATAGCATAGACATCAAGAAGAAGAAGAAGAGCAATATGAAGGGGAAGAAAATCAGGAACGAGACGAAATGGACAAGAACGAGTAAGAAGATTAAATAATAGGAGGAGAAAGGAGGAAGAAGAAGGAGAAGAGGAGATAATAATAATAATAATAATAATAAGAATAATAATAATAATAATAATAATAATAATAAGAAGAAGAAGAAGAAGAAGAAATAGAAGAATTAGTAGAAGAACAAGAAGAAAATGTAGAAGAAGAAGAGAAGGAAAAGGAGAAGAGTAGAAGAAGAAGAAGAAGAAGAAGAAGAGGAGGAGAAGGAGGAGGAGAAGAAGGAGACGAAAAGAAGGAGGAAAGGAGAACAAGAAGGAGAGGAGGAGGAGAAGGAGGAAAAAAGAAAAGGAAAACGAGAAGAAAAAAGCAGCAGAGGATGAGAAGAAGAAGAGGAGAAGGAGAATAGAGGGATAAGAAAAAGGAGAGGAAGAAGAAGAAGACAAAGAAGGAAAAGAAGGAGTGTAATGAAGATGATGATGATAATACTACTACTACTACTACTACAACTAATACTAATGAACGAAGAAAAAAGAAACGGAGGCGAAACGCTGGAGGAAGAAATCAAATATGATATAGTATTTAAAGTTAGGGAGAAAAATGTATGGAAGAGGATGGCCGGGTATGTAAGGGGTGGAAAAAGGATGTGCAACGATAATAGAAGCGGAATGGTAAAGTCAACGGTAGAAATATATTCGACATATTGCTTGAGTTGAAGTAGATTTATTTTTATTCTTTGAGAAAGGAACCGAAATACAGCAGACATTTTCCTTCGTAAATTCTCGAAATGAAACAAACAGGTTTCTCCCTCTCTCTCTCTCAACATGTTCTCCTTTTATTTGTTCCTTCCTCTTCTTTCAGCTCGTTCATTTTTGATTCTTGGATGCCAAATAACACCCTTCACTGGATTTACATGCGTGTATAAATACATACCCATATGTTTATACATATACATGCATATATATATATATTATATATATATATATTATATATATATATATATATATACGACGTGCTTCTTTCAGTTTCAGTGTACCAATCCACTCAGAAGACTTTGGTTGGCCTGAGGCTATAGTAGAAGATACTTGCCCAAGGTGCCACGCAGAAACTTGTATATATATATATATATATATAGGGAGAGTTCACGAAAAAAACAGAAGACGAAGACAGGTGGTGTACAAAACAAATAGATGTATTAGTATAACGCTCAGAAATTGAAAAAAGTCTTTTATGTTTCGAGCCTACGCTCTTCTACGGAAAGGGACACAGAAAAAACAGGGAGAGAAAGAAGGAGAGAAAAAAAATGTGCGTAGTGGCTAACGATGTATGTATAGTCTGAATACGCACAAGGAGTAGGAACACAGCAGATAAAGCTGGCAACGAAGAAACATTGCAGAGAGAGTTACTGAATAACAGCTACCCATCCTCCTTCGTCAAACGGCTCTTTTCCGTATATGGAAGCGCTTTCTGACACCACCATCTTACGATAATGGTACCAATAAGAATTTATTTCGTGAACAGTAAAGTAAGCATGTTAGTACACTCCCCTTTCTTTTCGTAGATTTTTCCTGTTTAGGAAACGACATATTGAGAACGCTGAGATGTGCACACTTACGAATATTCGCACCAACAATATGAAAAGGACTTATATACTACGCTACACACACTATAATAAATGTGATGGTCCCTGAATGAGAAATGCTATACGAATACTATATATCTACATCAGGGGAGAAGCGTCGGTATACACTTCACTAAAAAACACGAAGTTGTTCCACGCTGTGTACATGAAATTACCATTAAAGCGTCAGAGAGTTCGTTAGAAAAAAGAGGTCCAAGTGAGCCCTGCTCACCAACAGTCTAAACACATGAATCAAAATCTGAAAAAATATGTAAAAGACAGACTGCATATTTTTTGTTCTAAGAACAACTCGCTCTTCCGATATATCTCAGCAAAAAGACACCAAATAACACCAGCTTCCATTTTCTTTTGACAAACAGGTATTAATAACAAAATATTGGAATGTAAGGTAAAGTGCAAGCCATTGTTCTGTATTCTTAACTTCCGTTTACGCTCCCATATTTCAATTGGCATTCTGTTGGCTTTCGAACGATTGCAATATTTCAACTTCCATCTGCGTTCCTCTCTCTCTCTCTCTCCCTTTTTCTCTCTTCTTTTCTGTCTTAGTGCCTCTCTCTTTCTGTCTCATTCTCTCACACTTTATCCCACACACACCCAGATACACTCTCCATATCTCCCTCTCTATCTTTCTCTCGATATTTCTTTCTGTATGGGTTTCTATATATCTCTGACGTCCAGGCACCTGCAAGCCAACTTCAGAGTCAATCCATGTGTGCGTCTATGCCTGAGCATGTGATTGTGTTTATGAGCGTATATATATATATATACATACGTATATGTATATACAAGCATATATATAGATATATATAAGTTTTTATTGAAAATAATGGAGAATAGTAATTAGAAAAAACAAAGGTATACATGAAACCGCGCATGCGTGCATATTCATGCAGACGCAGTAGGCTGCAGATATAGGCATACGCATAGAATGCTAATATCAATATGAATATATGTGAATATTATATAGAGATAGACAAGTACTTGGTAGGAGAATATCGACGTAGAAATAAGTAAAATCGGAGAGTAAATTCGGTATGCATCTGTGCATGTATGTATGTATATATATATATTATATATATATATATATATATATATATATATATATATATATGTATGTATGTGTGTGTATGCTTGTGTGTCTGTGCGTGTGTGTATATGCCTGTACAAGCAAGGGTTATATGTATTTGTAGGTATGTGTGTGAGTGTGTATGTGTGTATCCATATAGATACACATATATTTCTTCACACAAGTCTATTATAAATGCCTGTGTATGTGTGGGTGTATATATTATATATGGGAATACACACACACACACAGACACATATATATATATATATGTATATATATATATATATATCCATCATATATATATATATGCATATGCATGTATATTCATACATTTATACATATGTATATCTCTACACGTATATATAGATATATATATATATATATATATATATATATATATATATATATATATATATATATATATACATATGTATGTATATTCATACATTTATACATATCTATATCTCTACACGTATATATATATATATATATATATATATATATATATATATACATATATACATATATACATATATGTAAATATAAATATGTACATACACACATATATATGTCTTTATACATATATATATTCATACATATACATATATATATATATATATTTACAAATACATATGTATGTATATGCATATATGCATGTATGCATGCATATATATATATATATATATATTTACACAGACATATGTATATATATATATACATATGTATGTATATGCATATAGGCATGTATGGATGTATAGATAGAAAGATATATATGCATATATATATATATGTACGTGTGTATACAATTGTTGTCTTTGCGTCAATGGCATTCTGTGGCGCTTCTTCCTTTGTCGAAGCATTTGTCATGAAATTCCCGTTGCAGCATTAAGTTCATGACGTTAATGTTTACTTAAGGCCAACTTCGACTCACCACTCACACAACGGCTTCCACTCTAAATGCACTTCTACCTTTTAACATTTATCAATGTTCTTATCAATTATCATTCTTGTTCTCCTTCTTCTTCTCCTTCCCATTGTTATTAGGAGTCGTAGCTGCAGCAGTAGTAGTAGTAGTGTTGTCAACCTTGATGTTGCTGATGGTGCTGCTGATGGTGGAGTCTTGCTGTAATTTTAATGGTTTTTATGCAATATTTGCAATGACATTTTAGTCTGAATAGAGTGACTATGCATATGTATAAAAGTATATATATATATATATATATATATATATATATGTGTGTGTATGTGTATATATGTATGAATACATATGAATATATACACTTAAATATATATGTCTATATCTATGGTTATATATGTATATATATATATACGTTTACATACATATATATATATATATGCCTATACACAGACAAAAACATACCCGCATATATATATATATAGACGTATTGTCTATATATATATGTATACATATGTGT
This sequence comes from Octopus sinensis, assembly GCF_006345805.1. Classification (NCBI taxonomy): domain Eukaryota; kingdom Metazoa; phylum Mollusca; class Cephalopoda; order Octopoda; family Octopodidae; genus Octopus; species Octopus sinensis. Next base: position 13,281,744 of record NC_043024.1, read on the forward strand.
ATACATATAAACATATACATATATGCACATATATACATATATATACTTATATATTCATGTATATATATATATATATATATATATATATGTCTTCGGCTACGAGTATAGACACAAGTTCAGCGGATGTGATCTTAAATAGGTAGAGTAAT
>NC_043024.1:13284392-13304392 GCF_006345805.1 Octopus sinensis
ATGTGTGTGTATGTATGTATCTATATAAATGCACATATACATATATATACATACATATACATACCCATATATATATATACATATATATACACATATATATGCATACACACATACCGTATATACATATATACACACATATATACATATGTTCACACATATATACATAAGTTCCCATACATATACATAAGTTCCCATACATATACACATATATGTTTAAATATATGTATATATAAGGATATATATATGTACATATACGTAAATATACATATATAAATATATATATATATGTATATGTATATATGTATATGTATATATATGTATGAATGACAATGAATAATTTAATTTTATATTGTAATCAATAAAGTTTTATAATCAATAAAGTCCTGGCTTTTGTTTGCTTCACTTTGGTTTCTTGATTAACATTTAGTTATTGAAATTTTGGGAAAAAAAAAGTCTGACTGAAATCTCATTGTCTTCCACCGTACAAACAGGAGAGGCAGGAGAGAAGCCCTGACCTATTTCATTATTCCTGAGTGGAATGGTGCCAGTGGGCGTGAGAAAACCACACATTTATGGTATCATCGAAAAGCCAGCCACACACGGACGCACTCACACACACACAAGCAAACTTGGACACTGATGAAGTTTGGCCGTTAACATAACCGGTACGCTGCCCTTTGGCAATCTCTACGTCTCGTAGGGTTTTGAACCCTGACCATTCTAATCATTGAACTGTTTTCAGGAGATGTCGATTTAGTCCAAGAAGCATATATATATATGTGTGTATGCATATAACGATAACCTCTGCCGTCGATGACGACGTATAACCCTTCCCCTCGAGCCAAATCACCTGCAGAAATGATTTGTTTTCACTGAAGAAGCATGCTCATATATGTGATAGCCACAAGGGCCACAAAACGAAAAAGACGTATATACATTAAGTTTTCTGGGGCCCTGCTTTTGCACTTCCGCCAAAAAATTTTCTGTCGAAGAATCGACACCAATACCTGTAACCCACCCCCACCGTTTTTTATCCTGATACTTGTACGACTGGTTTCTTTCAGTTCGTCTCCCCATGGTGCTGCACAGTGGGACTGAACTTGTGATCATGTGGTTGGTAAGCAGATCCTTACGACATAAAATCGATATTTACATATACTTGTGCGTGGGGGATGTAAATATACAATTTTATATGCTCACAAATATACACACACTCTACCTCACGCTTTTTCTTTCTTCAACTCGCTCTTTGTATCTATCTATCTAACTATATATATATATATATATAATACATCTGTGTGTATACATCATACGTATCAATATTAATATTAGATGAAATAGATTGTGTGTGTATATAAATATACGTTATATATAAATATAAATAAACGTTATATATATATATATATATTATATGTAGAAAAATACAAACTGGGACAAGAACGTAAAGCATTTAGAAGACGATACAAAAAACACGGACGGGACAATCGAAGCCCTCAATCTTCAGTCAAGAACCGGATCATCCTCACTGATTTCAGCTGATTAATCTTGATATCGCTCCGATCCGACCAGCCCCAAGGAAAAACTAAGCTACGAGCATTAGATTTCCTGGAAAAAGGATCGAATGTATACGAAACAAGGACAGAAAAACGGACGATGCCACACGAATATAAATACAAAAAACAATAATAGTAATAACAGGACAAAAAGAGCGGGTATATATATATATATGTGTTGATGTTAGGAATTCGGTTACACAACCCATTGCATTCACAGTATCTTATGAACAAAGTCTTTGTTCAAATTTACAGTCATCGACGCATTGGTTCCCAGGAAAATGTCAGCCTGTCTTTTGTCCTCCCTAAAATTTCTCCTAGCAATCCCTGACCCGCTTTTACAACAAACTGGTTATATAACTGACGAGGTTTCTCTGCCACCGATACTAACTGCATCCGGTATTCAGTTTGACATATATATTACAGATGACCCTTATCCTCCTATAGAAATAAAAGCCACGTTTCTCTCCAAAATCACGCATATAAATTTTGCTTTACCGATGCTAATAATTTCAGGATAAATTTCAATATAGATGCTCTTCATAAAAAAAATAAATAAACGCCAGTCGAATACAGGACAGTTACATGGAATTAGATAGAATGTATAAAATAAAAGTAAATGCTATACATTCAACTGAACACTGAATCTGATGGCAGAAATAACTGTAAGCTAATGAAGTTACTTATATAATTTCTTATTTTCTTCCCGTAATTTTACTTTTTAATACGTAGATGCATGTGTGTGTGTGTGTGTGTGTGTATATATATATTTTTGTGTGTGTGTGTGTGTGTGTGTATATATATTTTTTTGTGTGTGTGTGTGTGTGCATGATAATGTTTGTAATAGTTTCCGTCATTGTTCTGCGAGGAAGCGCGGGCATCGATTCAAAGACTTTAGTCGTAGACATTGCCCCAGCCCCCACCAACTCATATTCTTGTATTCTTAATCCTAATACTATTGAATTCTATTCCTCGAGTTCTGATGCCTGCCGCAAATATACGGGGACGTAACCAAACCAATACCGGTTGTCATTTGCTAAGAGAGACACAGTTAGAAATGCACAACACGTCTACCAAATTATGTAAATATATGACGATCTTCTTCCAGTTTCCTCTCTCTGCCTTCTTAGTCTCTCTGGTTACATATCTGTCCAACAATATTTTCTCATTTTTACAAACATACACACACACATATATATAAGTCGCTACTCTAGCATAGCAACAGTTGGGTAACTGAAACAGGTAAAAGAATAAAAGAATACATACACACGCTCGTAAAAACACACACAAACATATTCTTCCTTTGAGTAATCGATTTACACACTCTCTATTGGTCATTTCTTTTCCCCTGCTTTGAACTATTCCTTTACTCCTTTCCGACGAAAAGCTTTGCTCGAAACGTCAAAAACTCTTTTTTTACTGAGCGTCGGACTAACACTTTCCTTGTACTCATCCCCTTGTTGACTATTTTGTTAATTTTATTGTTTGTCTCTTTGAATTGATTGCTCATTTGAATTGATATTATATATATATATATATATATATATATATATATATATATATATATTTATATTATATTAAATTAGAGATAAAACCACTATTAAGCAAATCATACAATGAAAAACTTAAGCCAATACATAAGATTAATTAATTTATATTATTTTAAATATATATCAAAAGTATTAAAAAAAGATAATGAGTATAACACTACGATCGTTTCATGGCTGTCCAATTCGTAAAAATTCGAGTTACAGACAATATATATATATATATATACAGGTGAACTTTTCTGAACACGCAGGTATATGCCTGTGTATGTGTACTGTAGGAGGGATCGTAACAGAATTTCAGAAATATTCTGATTATAAACAGCGGATCAACTATAGGTCACATTCGTTTGCCGCTTCAAGCTCTCCAAAACGTGAAAGTGACGCTTTCTACAAAAACTTCGAAAGACACCGTCGCCCAAATATTTGTTACTATAACCGCTAAAATGAGGTCATCTGTGCGAACAATGCTGTCTGTAATTACGGTAATTCCTTGCGTCAAATGTTTAGACAGAATCATCAGCGTTCGATATATTATTTATTGATTTGTAACAGTTCTAGAATATTTCCTTATCCCTTGTTTTGTAGATATTTCTTTCTTTATTACTTTTTGCATAGTTTGTTTTATTTCTGCCTTCTAATTCAAGATCTGTCTCCCTTTATTGTTTTAATAATTTTTTTCACAAATAAAAGAATACAAACAACAATTTACTTTAATTATAATTTTCATAATCTAAAACATAATGGTCGTACATACATATATATATATAATATATATATATATATATATATATATGGACGTATATATGTATATACATATCTATGTCTATATAACAATATGCATGTATATGCATGTATATATACAAATATATATATATATATATATGGACGATTATATGTATATACATATCTATGCATATATAAGTATATATGCATGTATATACATGTATATATACAAATATATCTATATATATATATGTATATGCATATATACATATGTGTGCACATAGAGATAGTTATAGATATACACATACATATATAGACACACACATATATATTTATTATAATACACACATGTATATTATACACGTATTTATGTATACATACATATATATTGCTTATACATATAAGTATATGTACACACATATGCAAGTTGTATGTTGTATATGCATATACACGTATGTATTTATGCATATATGTGCGCATGAATGCATGTATGTACATGTGTACGTACGCACATATATATATATATATGTTACCCTTGCAGTATTAACAATAATGACATGTTAATGTTCAAATTCTTTTCCCATATTTTCTGGTTGTTGTTGATTTTATTGTTGATGGTGGGAAAAGTTGGTTGCGTGGGCGATTAATTTGTTATTTTTTTCTTTGGAACTTTTTTTATATTTCCTATATTTTTTCTTTCGATTTTTTTCCATGAATGACGACGTAATGTAGGGGGCTGCATCATAATATGTTGTACATGATGCGATACAATGTGAAATAGGTTTGTAATAAGGTTGACCCTGGAGGTCACGAATTTGTCGGGGCTTTTGTCTTTTTATGTTTTCAGTTCTTTTCCATTATTTTCTACTGTTGTTAAACTTAATTAAAAACAAAATTATAAAAAAAACAGCATCACCAGCAAAAATAACAATAGCAATAATGATAAATAATTAAAAAAACAATAACAACAACAATAATAATAAGGATACTTTCTTGTGTATTAGAAAAACCAAATTCATTGAGTATAAAAGCGACAACAATTACACTAATAATAATAATAATAATAATAATATTAATAATAATAATAATATTAATAATAATAATAATATTAATAATAATAATAATATTAATAATAATAATAATAATAATAATAATAATGATAATGATAATAATAATAATGATAATATTAATAATAATAATAATAATAATAATATTAATAATAATAATAATATTAATAATAATATTAATAATAATATTAATAATAATAATAATAATAATAATAATAATGATAATAATAATAGTGACAAGAAACTAACAGCAATGGCGGAATGGACGGAGAAAGAAAAGAGACAATGAAAAGAATAATGTTGTAGTTTGTTGTTGATGATGATGATGATTAGGAGGAGAAAGAGGAAGAGTAGGAGGATGGTGATGACGATGATGCATATGATGATGGCGGTGGTGGTTGTGGTGGTGGTGGTGGTGTTGGACGTGATGATAACGATAGTTCTGGTGATGGTAGTGGTGCTGGTGATAACCATGTTGTTGCTGCAATTGATGGTGATGAGAAGAATGAGGACGATGGTGATGCTGCTGCAGCTAATGATGATGATGATGATGATGACTATGATGAGGATCACGATGATGAAAATGAATACGACGATGGCAATGATGGTAATGTTTATGGCGATGATGTCACTGGCGATGAGTTTGGTGGGGATGAGTTTGGTGGCGATGACGTTTGTGGCGAGGAAGTCACTGTCTCACGTTGAATCTCTCTGGGATTTAAGGGTAGACGTGTCTCTGGGGTACTCGACCATTTGCACGTTACTTTCACGAGCAGACTGTCCCGTTGATCGGATCAACTGGAACACTCACCGTGGTAAACCGACGGAGGATCAGTAGTATAATCAGGTCATCTTCACCCCATAAAAACATTACAAAGCAAAGATTATGTGGTGTTTTGACCTGCTAGAAATAGCAGCTAAATTTCTGCAAATAATATTTTTCGCTGTGATTCAGATGGGAAGATAATATAGAACAAGGAGATTCTGTTTTGTATAAAACCGGACAAAAATCACCGAATTCGTCACAGAACGATTTTTGATTATCGGTCTGTTCTAACGGGATTTTATTCAACCGGCGTCGTCATCCTCATCATCACCATTACCAACATCGTTATCATCACCCTTATCATCATCATCACCACTATCATCAGCGTCATCGCCCTCATCATCATCATCATCAATATTATCACCACCATCACCATCACCACTATCATCATCATCATCACCCTCATCATTATCATCATCAACATTATCATTATCAAAATTATCATCATTATCACCATCACCACCATCATCATTAACATTATCATCGTTGTCGTCGTCATCAACCTCAACATCATCATCACCATCACAATCACCACGGTCGTCGTGTTCAGCATTAATAGCAGCAGCAACAACAACAACTACAAGACTTGCAACACTAACGTCGACCAAAACCTGCCACAGCACCCATTCAGCATCTACCATTCTCCAATGTGTCTATTGAACTTGATATAAAATAATTTCTTACATATTACAATGAAGGCAAAAACAAAACGGTGGAAACAAGAAAGAAATAAAACAAAACACAATAACAAAAATATATTAATAGCAACAACAACAACAACAAAGGTAACAGCGACAAAATTGCAACATCATAAACAACAAGAACCACAACAAAAGCAATAAAAAAATATCCTGAACAAAACCAACGTGAAAAACAACAACATAAACAATAAAGCAAAAAAAAAGCTAATAAAACAACAACGTAGAAGAGTAACAAAAACAACAACAAAAATCAAAACAACACCAAACAACGCAATAACAACATGAACAGAAACAAGAGCAACTTCATCTTCCTCCTCCTCATCGTCATCATCAATAACAGGAAACGGTATCAAAATATTATCGATTATTGATACCATCAAGGTTTAAGTGGTGTATTTTCAATCTCACAATATTGTCTGCTTTATTGCTTTGTTTTTATTGTATGTTTGTCTGTTGTTGTTTTTTTCCTTTTACTTCCTCCTGTTCGGTTTCCTTAGTAACGCTATGAATATATGTATAATTATGTATCAATCAGCGTTTCTTACATCGACAGAGGGGCCAAAATGGTTTTGGCAGTGGAACGGAAGAGAAGATTATATCGACCCTGGTAGTGAACTGTTAATTTATTTTACTTTCTCCTGGAAGAATGCAAAGTAAGTCGACCTTGGCAGGACTTGAACACTGTACCTAAAGCAATAGTTCTCAAACGTTTAAATATCCGGGCCATATCCCAAAACTTGATTTTGGAGGGGGCAATAAATCAATTAAAGAAATATTTCTGGAAGGAGACCGGATGCGGCCCAAAAAACCGCGGTTGAGGAACGCTGACCTGATGCCATGTAAATGAATATAGCAAGGCAATTTGTCTGAACCCTTCTCACAATTTTTACATCTGCTAACATTTCAGGATAAGTATAATAATAGGAATATATTAGAAGAGCAGAATGGAGTAAATGGAGCAAGAGTACACACGAAAAGGAAAAGTGTCGCTGAAGAGGTCACAGATGTGTGGTGAGAGATTTCCGGACAGTCGATATGAGTTAGAATAAGAACAGTAATAAATGAGTGAAGAACAAATATATTGTGCGTGTGTGTACTTGGCATAAAAAAGGAAAAATGACCCTCCCAAAATAACAACAATAATAATAGGAATAATTCGTATTATAATCAAACAGCGAAACATGTTGTGGAGGTTGTCGTTGGTTAAAATGACCCCAGGCCACTGAAAGGGAACGTTGAAGATGTTGCGGCTTAAACTCAGAACATAAGGGGTTGCAAGAAGCGATCAAGGGCCTTTCGTCCGACACTCTTAAAATTCTAAACAAAACCAGAATTTTGAATTGAGATTTTAATCAATAAAATTGACCCAAGGTCTCCATAGACAATCTCCATTTTTTTTTTCTTATCGATCCCTGGATAAAGAAATGCAAAATGCGTTCGACAGGATTTGATTTTATAACAGAAACTAAAAGCCAAATTGCCCGCTTCCCCACCCTGTCCCACAAATAAAGGCCCGGATACACAATTCGCAACTAATTTTCTGTATTTCTCTTCCACACCAAGTTCCATAATATGCAACAACCAGAGAGGGCGCTGTCGGCGGTGGGAGCTTCAATGAAACAGATTATGAGCAGCCACATAACATGTGTGGCAGTGTGCCAAACTTAAAAATCAATGTAATTATCATTTTCATTATGTATATTATTATTTTGCTGTTGTTATTATTGTTATTATTATTATTGTTGTTGTAGTTGTTTTCATTCTTTATATTATTGTTATTGTTACAATTCTTGGATGCTTTATTTATTATTCATTTTTTGACCATTTTGTTCTTCAAGTCTTTTGTCTTTGATGTTAATTTTTGTGTGTAATCATTTTGCACTTCCGGTTGAAAAATATGGCTTCAAAGAGAACACAGGCACCGCATACAACCTCGTAAATATACATGCATACAGATATATGCATACGTATACATGTATATGTCTGTGTTTATGTAGGTGAGTATTACACGTATGTAGACATGCATGCATTCAGATATACGTACATATACACAGACTAAACGTACGAAGACATCATTTACACACACACGCAAATACACACACATACCACCACCACCAACAGACATACATACATACATACATATACATACCGATGAGGCGTAGTATCAGTTTCAACGATATTGTTCTCTCAACAGCTCTGTGAAATAAAGACTCGCCAAAAGAACAGACATATTGGAAATCTGCTTCCGCTGACAGAAACCAAATTGCCAGCATCATTAAATCAGAAATGCAACATGGAAACCTCCTGATATAAATGTATCATGTATATACATACATACATATATATATATATATAATATATATATATATATATATATTACACGCACATATGTATGAACTTACACACAACAACACACAGGTAAACATACATATGTGTATATGTATGTATGTATGTATATTAACGTGCATGTGGCTGAGGACTCCACAAGCACGTCTACTCTTAACAATTTTCGGGAAGATTCAGTATATATATATATATATATATTACAACCATCCAGCATTCTGAACATCTTTTTTCTGTCATATATATATATATATATATATATATATAATATATATATATATATATATATATATATTATATATACATGCTGTGAAAATAAGGCTAGAATATTTAGAAGAATTTTCAGGCCGGTGGCTAGCATGCGGACTAAAGTTAATAGACAAAATATTTTCATATATAATAGTGTATAACCAATTTAAATATTTATACATTGACTGCCCTTTCTAGTATGTAAGGTGTCCTGTCAAAGATCACCTCTTTCGTGTATAAATACTTAGACTGTTTATATACTATTATATAGGATTTTATATGTATATATATGAGTGTGTGTGTGTGTATAGAAAAGTGTAGTGTACTCATTGCTGGCACTTCTAATTGTGAGATGTTGCGGTTTACGTCACCAAATCTCAAACGCAATATTAGTGAAGAATCAAGAAGCGGCCATAAAGTATATTGAGAAAAGGAAAAAAAGGTGGGATTTGATTGGATAAGTAAATATAAGATTGAATATGTAAATATACGATAGATAAAAGAAAAATATTTTTATTGCTTGTATATAAAACAGCTAAATATCAAATGAATATATAAAGCTTATTCAATGATACATCGATTAATATTTGGCTTTTTATACTTAACTGTACATAAAATAAACAAACGCATAAACACACATACATTACAAAACACAAAATATATATACGTATATATATATACATATATATACGTATATATATATACACACACACATATATATATATGTATATATGATAGTTGTGTTTATATCCAGCTATATATGAAATCAGTTCAACAATAAACTGGAGAATTGCTCAACGAATACTTATAAGACCTTTCATGGGAAAAGATTGATAGTGACTTCGAAGCTTCGTCTTGCTTATGATTACGCATAAAACCTGAGGCAGACCATATTTTCTTTCGCATGAGGATTCTTTAACGGGTTGCTCTTTCTCGTGGCAGTTGCTCGTGTTAAACTAATTCTTACGATGCCACAGACCGACCTTGACTTGAGAAACCAAGTTCTATTATTCTTTATTACAGCAGATAATTGGACAATAACTGTGCAATGGCTTTTATTTTGGGAGTGCATACATCCCAGCGTTCCTATCTTCATTGTAGAGAAGATAGATTCAGTTGGAAGGGTGACACAAGACCGATGATACTTCCTCTTATCAGCAGAAAGTGACAGGAATAAACTCAGTTTAAACTCAACTAAAACTGACCACAGAAATATGTTCTTCTTGCGGGATCTATTCCCGTAGAGCCTTGGACAAGGAAATCAAGGCTAGACGCTTATATTCCATTGCGAGGCTAACCTGTGTATACAAACACTGAATGACGTGAAGTTGTGGGACCCCCGTTAACATATTGAATCTCACTGATTTGCTGAATTGCATGGACCTGTAGAAATGCGTAAATGGTTTGGATCGCGGATATGTGCTGAACTGCATACGCCAGTTCAATGGAGTAGATAGGTTGAAATGCATAGACGCATTGGAATGCGTTGTGGTTAGAGCAGCGGATACGTGGTCGAGGGATCGCGGATTCGAATCTTAGACCGGGAAATGTGTGTCTTTATAAGCGAAACACCTAAAGTCCACGCGGCTCCGGCAGAAGATAATGGCGAACTTCTGCTGACTCTTTCACCACAACTTTCTCTCACTCTTTCCTCCTGCATCTTGCAGCTCACCTTCGACGGACCGGCGTCCCGTCCAGGTGGGGAACCTATACATCAAAGAAACTGGGAAACCGGCCCTTATGAGCCAGGTATGGCTCGAGAAGGAACAAACATTGGAATGCTTTAGATGTGTTGATTCGCGCCGTGATGACGAATCGTTTACAATTGTTGAAACGCCTGATCTTGTTGAAGAGCAAAGACGTATGGAATCGCGTAGATGTGTTTAACTGCAAAGACGTATTAAACCTCAAAGACATAGAATCACATTTCCATGTTATGAGGCGTAAATATATAGAAATACGTATTTCTCTTGCATTCCAAACACGCGTGCAACTGCATGCATCCGAATTCTTGAGCATGCAGTGAAATCGCTTCTGAGTAGTCAGTATATTTCTATTTTAGTCACCATTTGTAAGCGAATGTTAGCTTTGGTTCCATCGATTATCGTGTAGCACTGCGTATATTCGTGGCATTATAACGAACTAACAATCACTTCCGTTTAGTTTCGGAAACCTTCAGACTTGAACTAATGAGATTAAAACTACAAATGGCAGAGTTCAAGACAAGACTGTTCTATCACGACAACAAGTCTATCAACATAAACAGATTCAATGAACGTGGGAGAAGATGAGGTGAGCCACCAGCGACAGCGTTCAATCTACAAACTTTACAACAACCAGAAAAGATATCTATCTACTTATGTATGTAACTATGTATGTATGTATGTATGTATGTATCCTCATCTCTGAATATATATATATATATATAATATATATATATATATATATATGTGTGTGTGTGTGTGTGTTGTGTGTGTGTGTGTGTGTGTGTATACAAAATAAAATGAGACAACAAAGCCAAGGCTGTGTGGAAGAATTTTCAGGACATTTATAAAGAGAAAGTTAGTCTTACGGCTGTTTCTCGGATATTAGGGATATCCCTTCATCAGAGACGATATGAGATGGTTACATAGAGAAAAAGGAATGTATATATATATGAGAGAGAGAGAGAGTGAAGGCGCATGGCTCAGTGGCTGGAGCTTCAGGTTTACAATCACGAGATTGTAAGTTCGATTTCCAGACGGGCCGTGTGTTTGTGCGTGTGTAAATATAAGCTTGTATGAATATAAATGGACTGATAACTTCTGTATATATATATATATATATATACAGATGTGCTGAGGACGATACTTCCAAACCCTGATAATAATATATATAAATATATATATATATGATTAAACAGATACGAAATATAATAGCGTTGATTTGCGTTAGCACGACTTCTGTTATTTAATAAAATCGATGAAGAGTGAACGAACCGATTACGAGTGGCGAATTCCAGGCTTCTAACTGTGTCCTTTCTTAAGGAAAATTTGGAAGGAAAGAAATATTAGTTACAAGAGTTTTACGGAGGGAACGCCCTTGGCCCCAGGTCGCTCACTGCTTTAAAACTACCTTTTATCTTCTCACTCTGTACCACATTTCATTTCATTAAATATTTTCTTACATCGCGTCTTCCTTTCCCTTCAATCTCGCGTTTGCCTAATTAGAGTGGACAGCGACTTTAAACTTTCTGCCTACTTACCCGTCACTGTTGATGCAATCTAATCAGGCCAAACCTTCGAAGTCTCTGTCAAGATTTCTCTTAGAATATCACACACAAACACACACAAACACACACGTATATATATTTGTTGTCATAATGTTTACGGTTATTGGAGTGAGAACAAGCTGGGATTTGGGGTATGATATCGCATCGATATTTATTTGACGAACCACTAGATTTCAAAAGAGAAATTCTAAACAGCATCAAGTGAAATTCTGTCATGTTTGATGTCTCACAGAATATGGTTCTGTTGTAGACATTTCAAATAAGGACGTCAGGTATTGTACATATAAATACACGTAAATATATGTATGTATATATATGCATTTACATATATGTGTGTCTGTGTGTGTGTGGGTGTGCGAGTATGTGTATTCCTTTACGTGTCTATATGTACATATACATGCAAATGTATATATGTATATATATTCATACATGTGCATACATGCCCATGTCTTTCAGTATCGTTTTCACTCATATGGTTTTATGTATGTACGAATATATTACATGCTACGTACATAGTAATATACCCACCGTCGCTTTTTGCAGGCCTACATTTATATGCTAACCGTCGTGTATTTCGACATCAGCTGTCTTTGATCAGATGTATTTAAGCAGTCACCTCATTAGCTTCTCGGGACCTTGTTTACAGTGAGTAACAAGGACCGATTAACTAAATCGGACTTTCTTTAACGATTTCCGATTCTCATTACGCCAGTTGAACGAATCAATATAATTGGCTAAATTGTCAAATGTGTGGAATAGCATGCTCTGTCTCATTAATCTAATCTGACACAGATTACTAATAATGTCATATAAATCTATTGAATTTGGTTGTAATTTTACTTTTACAAAGATACACACAGCCGTATGTAAATTGGCCAACGTCGCCCACAGTATTGTCGTCTTACATTCTACAACTAATACTTCTCATAACACATCCCTCAATCCTCAAATGATCTCGTTATGGCTGAGCCCTTTAGCTCTTCTTATATACCTGACTTCAACTCCCTCTCTAATTGTGTCGACTGGAATTTTCATAAAACCTCTAGGATCCTCTTTTTGTCGAAATGCGAGAATCCGAAATGTCAGGTTTATCTTCATATTGATATCATGAGGATATTTGCTACATCATAAGGATACTTATTTCTTTATTGCTCACAAGAGGCTAAACATAGAGGGGACAAACATGGACAGACAAAGGGATTAAGTCGATTACATCGACCCCAGTGCGTAACTGTACTTAAATTTATCGACCCCGAAAGGATGAAATGTAAAGTCGACCTTGGCGGAATTTGAACTCAGAACGTAACGGCAGGCGAAATACCTATTTCTATTTATTTAATACCCACAAGGGGCTAAATGCAGAGAGGACAAATAAGGACAGACAAACAGATTAAGTCGATTATATCGACCCCGGTGCGTAACTGGTACTTATTTAATCGACTCCGAATGGATGAAAGCCAAAGTGGACCTCGGCGGAATTTGAACTCAGAACGTAGTGGCAGACGAAATACCGCTAAGAATTTCACCCGGCGTGCTAGCGCTTCTGCCATCTCGCTGCGCTTATCATAAGGATATTGCATCATAAGGATACTGCTATAGGTAGACCTCGACGGAATTTGAGCGCAGCACGTTTAAACGGTCGAAATGCCGCTAAGTATTTTGAACGGTACGTTAACAATTCTGACGCCTCCTAGTCCTAAAGTCGTATAATAGTAATGGTTTTTGATATTAGTACAAGACCTGAAAGGCTAAGAGAATGTGTTAGAGCCCTCCTTAGATCTTAGTTTTGGATTTTGTACATGAAACCTGTACTTACCCATGAAAAACACCATAAAATTCTTTGTAAAGTTCCGGCTGTTTTAAGAATTTACCGACCATATACACTCAATAGACAAATCTACGGTCTACAGTTCCATCTCACATTCTGGCGGACGATGAAGCCTTTTCGTTTTGTTTCTACATATTTGATAGGAAACGGGAAGGGAAACGAAATACAGATCCAAACGTACCTGACATTCTTCTGAGACTTGCAAACCGCCAAAGGTTCACATGTTAGATTCATCCATGTTTATGTTCTCTGGTACTGAATACCAGGAAAGAATATTTCTTTAAGAATAGGATTTAAGGTCCTAATTTATGGATTCATGTTTTTAGGAACTCTCAGTCATTGATGCCCCTTTTTATTAAAATTAATATATCCCAAATTATGACAATATAATCTTTTATGGTTATTAACATAATTTACAGCCATATTGTTTAAGGAAGCGATGAATTCTGGAGAAATGGTCAAATCCATGGGCTTCGTGTATTTATGTTGTATCACATTGTTGTCAATGGTTCAAACATACAAACATGCCCACTTATCTGCATATACCAAAGCGCACACACACACACACACACTCGCACACACACAGATACACACACTCATTCACAGAGACGCGCACGTGCGCACACATTTATCTTTTGTTCGTGTTTCCTCGTTTTGCTTATATTCTGGCTCTAGAATAACTCATCATAGCACACGAGCACACAAAACAATTATTATTATTACTATTATTATTATTATTACTATTATTATTAGTAATAGTATTATTAATATACATAGGCTAACAATAAAAATATTGGACACAACGTTCGTGGTGATATTAGTAGTTTTGTGTGTGTGTGTGTGTGTGTGTGTGTGCGTGTGTGTGTTTGTGTGTGTGTGTGTGTTTGTGTGTCTATGTGTACTTCGATTAAGAATCAATCGTGCTGTTACGATGTAAGTAAAGATGTCACTGCGGAAGATGGAACTAGCTGTTGTCACGCAGGTCTTTGGTGGACTGCCAAGAAAACACACACACACACATAGAAACGTGTATGCTTGTATACAAATTCATATACACGCATACGTAGACACAAACACATATGTGAACTAATATATATACATATGCATACATACTTATGTTAAACACTATTGTAATAAAAATAATAACAGTAATGGAACAATAACATTCGCTGTACAACGTGCATATAATGCCCATCTCTATATAGGTGCGGTATGTATATTTGCAAAGACATAAATGTGTGCGCGAGTGTATATATATATATATGTCTGTGTGTTTGTGTGTGTGCATATGAATATGAGTTCTAATAGATCATATTTGAAATACGTAAAATATATTTTGACATAGGTTTTATGACATATTACGATTTATACATACTTATATATATATATATATATGTGTGTGTGTTTGTGTAGGTATGTATGTATGTATGTATGTATGTATGTATGTATGTATGTATGTGTGTGTGTGTGTGTATGCAGATATGTATAAATCGTAATATAATCGTAAAAACTATATTAAAATATATGTGTATATATATATATATATATATATATATATAATTGTTCCGGAATAGTGGTTGTTGAAGCACATCTCATAAAGCTATAAATAATAACAAATGAATATTGGCTTCAGAAACATTTTTTTAGATAGAAAGAACGCATGCGCGGGCCTTTTATTTTGGCAAATGGTAACAGTCTCGTCTTTGCTTCGTCTCTGGTCAGGATGTTCACCCGAAAAGCCTAGTTGCGACGAAACACAGATGTTTTGATAAAATCACATACCTCTCTTTTTTACAAAACAATTAGAGTTCCACAAGATATTTGTAATATGTAAAACAGTCTACTATAGTTTGTGGGACTTAGGATTTATATATACTTATATAGATATATACACATACAGAAAAGCACGCATAGACATATCCCTACATATATTTAAATGTACGCATGTATACACACAGAAACACACATACATGTACATATATGTACACGCACATACATGTACATATATGTACACGCACATACATACATACACGCACATATATGTGCACACATACATACACGCACATATATGTACACACACACGCACATACACTCACATATATATATACACACAAACATACATACACTCACATATATATATACACACAAATATACATACATACACGCACATATATATACACACAAACATACATACATATACGCACATATATGTACACACACATACACGCACATATATGTACACACACATACACGCACATATATGAACACACACACACCCGCACATATATGTACACACACACGCACATATTTGTACACACACACACGCACATATATGTACACACACACACGCACATATATGTACACACACATATATACACGCACATATATGTACACACACACGCACATATTTGTACACACACACACGCACATATATGTACACACACACACGTACATATATGTACACACACACACATATAGACAAGAGTGAAATATGTTCACGCGAAACATATTTATGAAGAGACATTTGGTTTTCTAAGAAATCGTCGAAAAATACAATTTTTTTCTTCCACGAACCCAAATAAATGCGTCAGCGTCCGTCGTCACGCACATTTGTGACAGGCAAGAGACTTTCTGAAGCAACTAATAGCTAATCTATATGCTTTGAAAACGTCGAAGATTCCTTCAGACATATTGGCCTTGTAAGCACGCTCTTGCAAAAATGGATTTACCATTGCAGTCGTCGTCGCTGCTTTTGTTGTTGTGAATATATCTGCAGGTCAGAACAGATCAAACAGACCCATGATAAACGACATCAGAATTTCCACATACTAATAGGTTTTTTTTTTCAGAGAACCCTTGTTTTTTTTCCTTCCTGTTTTTTTTTTTTTGGTTTTTGCGAATTTTGTGTTGCTTCTCTATAGTAGCATGTTCGATCCCAACGTGCCTAACCTTGTGCGAGTGTCTTCTATTAAAATGAACCCGGAAAAATTTAAAACAGAGGGTTACTTACTTGAGAACAAATGTGTTAACATGTGACATTATTGACCGAGGTTACCGTGGTCTTTTCCGTAGGCTTTTCTTTCCACGGATAAACCTCATCTGCTTCCCCCTTTACACTTTACATCATGACATTTCTGTGATACACGATCCCTATTGATCGTTTTTTCTTTTCTTTTCTTTCCCTTTTACGATCCCTTTTGATCGAAAACCCACCCCACTTTTTTCTCCCCAAAAGGAAAAGCTCTACTTTGTAATCTGTCCCGTCTGTGTGCAGCCCTGTGTGGCTAATAAAGAAACATATGAAAGTTTTTATTTAAGACACTTTTTATTTTTGCCTTTTATTATTATTATTATTATTATTTCATTGTCTTTGCACAGCTTCTATCGCTGCAGATATTCTACTGTTGACTACCATTAAACTAAAGTAACACTCCTTATTTTTCGAGCATCGTCCGGAGTATTCGAGCGCTTCCAAGCAGTGCTGTTTTCTGCAAGTGCTCTACCCTTATTGCAGCCCCTATTTGTTCCATCTATTTCTCAAGAATTTTACTCACTGTTTCCAGAGCTCCGTTAATTATTGCTACTACTACCACAACTCCCAAGCCAACCTGTCATGTCTGTCGACTTTTCTTTCCTCCTTATCGCATACCTTGTTGTCAGCTGTGCATGCTATATCTCTGATCCCGCATCGTTTGCTTTCTTTCTCAATTAACACTGCATCTTATTATTATTATTATTATTAGCAGCAGCAACAATAGTAGTGGTAGTAGCAGTAGTAGTAGTAGTAGTAGTAGTAGTAGTAGATCGAGCAGAATGCTTAACGACATTTCGTCTGTCTTTGTGTTCTGAGTTCAACTTCCTCCGAGATCGACTTTGTCTTTCATCCTTTAGGGGTCGATAAATTAAGTAGTAGCGAAATACTGGGGTCGATATAATCAACTAGTCCCCACCCCAGAAAACTGAGGCCTCGTGCCTCCAGTAGAAAGGATTAATATTATTATTATTGTTTGGCTTTTGCTTTGAATTTGTACCTGTTGACTCCAACAGTAAACAACAATAGCAACAAAAGGAGAAACTCACATGAGGCGTTACCCTGAGGTTATTTGATATGCTAAAAAGAGCAACCTAACCTCCTCTTGAAACATAGGAAAACACATTAGGTGAAGCAATCCTAGAGATCCCGAGTTTGTAAAAGAATATCATAGATTCGATGGTAAGTTTGAGGAAGAAGTATTTGAGTTAAAAATACCTATTTCTTTACTACACACAAGGGGGTAAACACAGGGGGGACAAACAAGGACAGACATAGGTATTAAGTCGATTACATCGACGCCAGTGCGTAACTGGTACTTAATTTATCGACCCCGAAAGGATGAAAGGCAAAGTCGACCTCGGCGGAATTTGAGCTCACAACGTAACGGCAGACGAAATACCGCTAAGCATTTCGCCTGGCATGCTAACGTTTCTGCCAGGTCACCGTCTTAAAATTGTGTTAAAAATACCGCCAACAAAAATACTAGCGAAATAATCAACGAAAATATATGAGACATTGGATTATGTATTCCTAGATAGGCAATGCCCGAGAAGAATATATTACGATCATTATCCAGAGCGGGATTGAGATAATCGATTTTTTGGAACAGGGTTGATGTGTCGATAATCAATAACAGCAATAGTTATGTAGTTTCTTGTAAGAAATCGAACTTGGCTGGGCATCGGCCGGTTGTCCATTACCGTATCCTTCTGGACATCTCTTAAGTAAACATCGCCTGCTTTACAGTTATCCACTATTTCTGCTTTCTGCTAACCTATTTACACTTGATTACATTGAATAATGGTATCTGACATCGGACGGAACCAGCATATGTCCAGAGAAATGCTTTAGATGATTGAATCGACATATGTCTGACTTCATTTATTGACACCACGATGGCGTCGGTAGGGTTATGAACATGGAG
The DNA here is from genome assembly GCF_006345805.1 of Octopus sinensis. NCBI lineage: Eukaryota > Metazoa > Mollusca > Cephalopoda > Octopoda > Octopodidae > Octopus > Octopus sinensis. Next base: position 13,303,462 of record NC_043024.1, read on the forward strand.
TTAAAGAAATTTGCTTCGTAATTATACGGATCCGGTTTCAAATGGGTGTGATAAACTTGTATTCTTATATTCTCTATTAAAGGCGGTGGTGTGGCAGAATCGTGAGAGCGTCGGACGAAATGAGCTGCGGTATATCTACCGGTCTTTTACGTTTTCAAATTAAAACCCGTCGTCGTGGTCAACTTTGCGTTTCATCTCTCCGTGGCTGCTGAAACAGAATCCATCCCCATCATATTCTAGCTCTCATCCTAAAACAGATCTGCAAGCGCCAAAATTTGTGACAATTGTTACTGTTATGATTATGGTGAAAGACATGATGTAATCGTATCGTGGTTTCGAGTCTCGGACCCGGTGGTGCATTGTTGGCTTGAGCATAATACTTCATTTCACGTCGCACCAGTCCTCCCAGCTGTAAATGAGGTACCGACTTGCTTCTTGTTTAGTAGATAATATTCTGATCTCTGCCACATGTATGCCATGGAATCCTGATAACTACTCGAAACATTAAAGGAAAACAATATCCATTAAAGAAAAATAATATCCATTATTATTATCATTATTATTATTATTATTATAAATGCTAGATAAAACGGTTGCTGGCAGAATCGTTAGAATGCTGGGCGAAATGCTTAGTGGTATTTCGTCTGCCGTTACGTTCTGAGTTCAAATTCCTTTTGAGATCGATTAAATAAGTACCAGTTACGTACTGGGGTCGATATAATCGTCTTAATCCGTTTGTCTGTCCTTGTTTGTCCTGTCCTTGTGGGTAGTAAAGATATAGGTATTTCGTCCGCCGCTATGTTCTCTGTTAAACTTCCAATGAGATTGAATTTGCCAGTCATCCTTTCGGGGTCGGTAAATTATGTACCAGTCGTGTACTGGAGGTCTATGTGATCGACTGTTCCCCTCCCCACAAAAATCCAGGCCTTGT
>NC_043024.1:13311892-13319434 GCF_006345805.1 Octopus sinensis
CGAGAGAGAGAGAGGGAAGAGAGAGATGAATAGTAAGAAAGACAGAATGTGATGAATATTGATAGATATATAAATAGGTAGGAGATAGAGAGAAAGAGAGAAAAGAGAGAGCGCGATGCATGCATACATGCATAGATATAGAGACAGAAAGACAGATAGATAGGCAGTGAGCTATATAGATAAATACATAGATCGATCGATAGATAGATAGATTTTCAAAGAGAGATGAGAAAACAGAGAGCGAGAGAGAGAGAGAGAGAGAAATTGATGAATAAACTGATAAATACAAAGATAAATAGACAGACAGATAGAGGGATAGATAGATAGATAGATAGATAGATAGCAAGAGAGAGCGAGAGAGAGAAATACATACAGAGACGGGGAGACGGATGAAATACAAAGATCGATGGACAGATACAAAAATAGATATACAAAGAGAGATGAGCAACAAAATAGAGAGAGAGAGAGATAAATAGATAGATAGAGAGATCGATAGATCGATAAACAGATAGAGAGATACATACAGACAGCAGACAGACAGATAGACAGAAAGACAGATAGACAGGCAGACAGATAGATATGTTGTTAGATAGCTAGATAGATAAATAGATAGATCGATAGATAGAGGGATAGATAAATATACAGAATTATGAGCAGATAGATAGATAGATAGATAGATAGATAGATAGATAGATAGATAGATAGATAGATAGATACATACATACAAACATACATACATACATATAAGACAGATATGGATAGACATATAGTTAGATAGGTAGGTAGATAAATAAATAGATACATGGACAGCTTGCCAAGTAGCTTGCTAGTTAGCTAGCTGGCTAGCTCGCTAGATAGATAGACAGATTGATAGAAATTTAGACGGACAAAGAGACATATAGATAAATAAATGCGTACCGTCTTGGAAAATATAACGTGTAGTTGTGTAAAGAATATGTGGAAGCGTCTGAGTGTAGCAGAAAGCAAAACTGTGTGTGTGCGGGGGTGTGTACCATTATCGGATATTCGGAGAGAATGAGGGTGTATATGATTCCTGTATGTATACAGAACGACTGCTTGTGTTTCTGTGTGCGTGTGTGTGTGAGTGTATGTGTGTGAGTGTGTGTATGTGTGTGAGTGTGTGTATGTGTGTGAGTGTGTATGTGCGTGTAAGGATATGTGCGTGTGAGTGTATGAGTGTATGAGTGTGTGAGTGTATGAGTGTGTGAGTGTGTGAGTGTGTGAGTGTGTGAGTGTGTATGTGTGTGAGTGTGTGTATGTGTGTGAGTGTGTGTATGTGTGTGAGTGTGTGTGTGTGTGAGTGTGTGTGTGTGTGTGAGTGTGTGAGTGTGTGTGAGTGTGTGAGTGTGTGTGAGTGTGTGTGAGTGTGTGAGTGTGTGTGAGTGTGTGAGTGTGTGTGAGTGTGTGAGTGTGTGTGAGTGTGTGTATGTGTGTGTGTGAGGGAGAGCGAGAGAGTGATAGTTAAATAAAAAGTGTGACAACAAGATAGATCTACAGAGATAGTGAAAGATATTGATATGGTGTTAGAGAGAGAGAGCGGCAACGACAGAAAGGGGAATAATGTGTGGGAGAGAGAGAGAGAGAAAGAAAGAAAGAGAGAGAGAGAGAGCGAGAGAGAGCGAGAGAGAGAGAGCGAGAGAGAGCGAGAGAGAGAGAGCAAGAGACATAACTCCAGTTTGTACTTGTATATGAATCTACCAGTTTCTGACTGTGAATGTGTAGTTGTCTAAGTGTGTGTATGTAACATTGAGTAATAAACTCTATGTGTACACTTGTGTGTTTATGTGTCTGTGTGTATGTGTGTATACAAGAGCGTATTAGTACTTGTCTGTTTAAATGCATATACGATGCATGTTACTGCATGTGTGAAACAAGTGTGCCGAAGCGCATAGCGTTGTAAACGTGAATGCGTTTATTTATATGCGCGTATACATGCTGGTATAATAACTGTATAGTTATCCACACGTATGTCTCTATGTTTATGACATTGCATGCTTCCATTCGCTTATATATATATGTGTGTATATATGCGTGTATTGTGACTATATCATGGATATAACTTAAGTGTTCGTACATTAGGTCTTACGTAATTTTTTTTTGAAGTAGCGTAAAGAAATTTCTAATCATATGAGACATTTCGTGGAATAAATCGTGATGGTGTTGTTGTTGTTGTCGGTGGTGCTGATGGTGGTGGTGGTGCTGATGGTTGTGGTGGTGGTGTTGGGGATTCATCGGTTGCCGATGTATATTAATGGCCGGTAGTGATATCAGAACATGGTGATGGGTGGTGGTGGTGCTCAGGCGTGTTTTCCTGGTACTGTGGGCGCTCTCGGTGGAGGTGGTCATATCAATGATGATGTTGATAAAGGTGAATAATGGCGACGGAAGATGCTGTTACCGGTGGTGGAGGTGTTATTAGCTGCTGTGGTTGTGTTGGGGATAGAGTTGCGGGGGAGAGGGATGATGGTGAATTTAATTAGGGGCGAAGAATGTTGATGGCGGCAGCGGCGGTGGTGGTGGTGGTGGGGGGTTGTTTTTGCTAATTTTGATCTTAAAAACACGATTAGCAGTGGTGGCCATAGTGTTCATTCGGCGGAGACAATTAGAAAATTATTAATTACTTCTAATAAATTACTTGGAGAAATAATTACAAAGTTTGAAGGTGGAAAATAAAACACGAATATTACAGGAAAACAGATTTTAGATTAAAATCAGCGATGACGATGACAATAATAACAATAATAATAATAATAATAAAAATAATAATGATATTAATAATAAAAATAATAATAATATTAAAAATAAAAATAATAATAATAATAATAATAATAATAATAATAATAATAATAATAATAACGTTAATAATGATGATAATAATACTGGTTTCAAATTTGGGAGCAAAACAAGTATATTTAGAGGAGGGTATAAGACGATTATGTCGATGGAATTTAATCTCAGGTGAGTTTAAACTCAGAACATGCAGACAGGCGAAATGACTAACAATTTTGTTTGGCGTGCTACTAATTCAGCCAGCTATTAATAATAGGAAGAAAGAAGGGAGTTAGAGAGATAAAAGATTCGTTGATAAACAAATAAATATGTATATGTATATTATATATGGTAAACGAATAAGCGAAGATAGAAGATTCGTGTCTCCTATCTTGCAGTAAGCCACCAGGTATAAAGCATTCATTTTTTATCCAATATATATATATATATATATATATATATATATAGGGAGAGTATACGAAGAAAACAAATGACGAAGACAGATGGTGTACAAAACAAACAGATGTATTAGTATAACGCTCAGGAATAGAAAAAGTCTTTTACGTTTCGAGCCTACGCTCTTCTACTACAGAAAGGAAACAGAAACAACAAGGAGAGAAACATGGAGAGAAAAAAATGTGTGTAGTGGCTAACAATCTATCATATATATATATATATATATATATATATATATATATATATATATATTATATATATATATATATAATTTATGCATATGTAGGTAGAGAGGAAGATATGTGTGTGTAAAAGAATAAATAACAATGACTGTTTACTGATTGGTTGACTGTAGAGTGACGGTAGAATTGAAATTTTATGTTTTATGCGAAGATCAAGATGTAAATTACTTTCATACCTAACAATATATATATATATATATAATATATATATATATATATATATATATATATGGAGAGAGAGAGAGAGAGAGATAGAGAGAGAAAAGAGAAAAGAGAGAGAGAGAAGGAGGTCGCAGAATATAAGAATATTTTTATTTATTCATTATCATCAATGCATTCGTTCGATTTTCGAAAATCCCAACATAGAATTGAATTCTTGGAGAGGTCAGCATCCCTGAACGCATGTCAATGCAATGGTAAATGATTGAATAGATAAATAAAAAAGTAAGTGAATAGTGAATACTTGTCAAATTGAAGGGGAGCCCCTATCTTGTCCTCCTATATCTATCTATCTACCTGTCTATCTATCTCCATTGTCCTGGAAGCTCATAAAAAACAGTGTTCTCCTCCTCTAAACACCACAACAAAAAAGCAACTGTTTTATATAAACGAGCAAACTGTTTGCACATTCACAACATTTTAGTTGAAAAATTTGAAAAATGAACGAAAGCGCTAATAAAAATGAATAAATAATGTTTTTTTAAAATTATGGTGACCTCATATTTTCTCAATATACAATATCTGTACACCATTGTTACACACGCTATACATAAATTATATATTCATACATATACTCTTTTACTTGTTTCAGGCATTTGACTGGCCATGCTGGAACACCGCCTTTAGTCGAGCAAATCGACTCCCGGACTTATTCTTTGTAAGCCTGGTACTTAATCTATCGGTTTCTTTTGCCGAACCGCTAAGTTACGGGGACGTAAACACACCAGCGTCGGTTGTCAAGGGATGTTGGGGTGACAAACACAGACACACAAACGTATGCAAACACACACATACATATATACATATATATATATATATATATATACAAATATACGACGGGCATCTTTCAGTTTCCGTCTACCAAATCCACTCACAAGGCTTTGGTTGGCCTGAAGCTATAGTAGAAGGCACCCCCCTAATTAATACGGAATATTTTCACCTAGTGACACGGCATATATAGTACGGTTTACACATTTATATTTTTGCGCATCATACATTTACCACTGTTTCTGATATATATATATAATATATATATATATATATATATATATATATGCACACACGCACACACACACACACACACACACACACACACACATATATATATATATTACGTGCATTCATAGCTCTGTCTATTCAACCGGTCGATTTATCGAATGAGTAAACCGAACTATGAATGCACCTAACATATACGCTTCAAACAGCTGTAAGACTACGAATTCCAAATGAATAAAAGTGTAAAGACCATTCTTTCTGCATTCTCTTATATATATTTATATATGTTGTGTGTGTGTGTAGTAGGTATGATTAAGGCTAAATGGCTGCTTTTCTTTTTACCTAACATAATTCATATATTTAATGATTTATCACCAAATTTTGTTTTATTTCATTTGCTTCATAATTTTTAATAATTATAGTCTTTTAGTTCTCCAGGTGATTCATGAATTTTGTGGGGAACCTGAAGGAATCCGTTTCGTTAAATCCATTTTTCTCTACAGAAAATGAAATTAAAATATATTTAAAATTTTTTCTTGAACTCTCGGAAATGTTTCAAAGTTCGACATTATAAAACTAACAGAAAAAAGAATATCGTATATCGCATAATTCAATAAATTACATCATATAATATGATATGATATATAATATTTATTGAACTAAAATAAATATTTTAAGAAAGAAGAGGAGCAAATATTTTATATTCTAGGAAACCAAAGAAGAGAAAATAAATAAGATAAATGGAAGATAGTAATTGTACGTGGTTAACAACCCTGTTAGAAATAGCAATGAAATATATGTTTCGTATCATACTACGTCAGTGTAAATTATTGGTTAAATTATATTTTCTGTAGTTATTTATATTATGGACATCTATAGAACTTAATCGCATTCGCAGTTTTCTTTCCTACGTTGGACATCGGAAATGTGAAGTTCCAACCAGGCCGAAGATTATTTATTTTTTTCTCTGCAGTTGTCAATGTCAACAATATTAGTCTCCCACCTTCCAGAACACTTGTGTATCCCGTGACAATATCCAACAATTCCAGACAAAGCTAGTAATATATATTACACAATACTGTGTAAGCATTAACATATGTATACACACTGTTATGTTTTGGGCGCGTCATTGTGCCAATAATAATGAACACACGCACTGATTCAATATCACTTCCCTATTCTTAGTCAATCGGTAATTATGTAACGATCGTTTGTTTAATGTGTTATTTAAAAAAGCAATCGGTTTTTCATGAGGGTTTTCGTTTCACTATTCGCGACCTCATCAATAACGCACCTTCTCTCTTCAAGACCTGCTTTGATTAGATATTTAACCGATAGACTAAAAACAAAGATGTGATACACAACCACGACCTATATTTATGATTATTATTGAAGAAATGGCGCTTCCAAGACAACAACAACATTTGGTTTCAAGATAGAAAGTGACATAGAATATCGAACATGAATAATTTTGGTCGAATGAATCGACCACAGTACTATACTTTCTCTTAGCCTGGTACCTTATTCTATCGAAACCTTTTGCCGAACCGCTAATGTACCGGGGCCTAAACACCAACAACAGTTGTCAAGCAGTGTTAGGGTGGCAAACACAGATACAAAGATATATATATACAACGGGCTTCTTTCAATTTTCGTCTATGAAATCCACACACAAGGCTTTGGTCGGCCGAGTTTATAGAAGACACTTGACTAAGTTTCTATAATGTAGGATTGAACACAGAACTATGTGGTTGGGAAGCAAGCTTCTTACCACACAGTTACACCTGCTTCTCTCTCTGTCTGTCTGTCTCTATATATATAGATAGATAGATATACCACACATATATATAATATATATATATATATATATATATAATATATTCTTTTACTTTATTATTTGTTTCAGTCATTTGACAGCGGTCATGCTGGAGCACCGCCTTTAGTCGAGAAAATCGACCCCAGGTCTTATTCTTTGTAAGCCTAGTACTTATTGTAACGGGCTCTTTTGCCGAACCGCTACGTTACGGGGACGTAGGAACACCAGCACCGTTTGTCAAGCAATGGTGGGGGAACAACCACAGACACACGCGCACACACACTGACACACACAGATCTGTTGAATATTTTTTGCCATTTTCTGTATTACTGTATTATTTGGACGTATTCATTATGGTGTGTCTCAGGGGGTCTCAGCCTCTGTTATTAATAACGTTTCTTTTGATTTGTTCCCCTACCATTGCTATGTAATCTCCTAATGGCCGTGACTAAATGTAGGGTAACAGAGCGCAGCCGAACTGATCGCAAGAGAACAATTCCTGTTATTGAAGAACGACACTCAATAAAGTTAAATGAGGAAGCGATGTCAAGCATGCGTGTCAAATATGTGGTATTTGGTCAGAGGCAGCGTTTATTAATTATTCATTTAATTTCTGTGAATTAAGGATCGTTTTTGCGTCCTGTCTTCGTATCGCGATCGAATTTCGTGTCACTGTTTAATAACAGGGTGTTAGAGTAACATCTCTGATCCTAACCGAAAGCATAAACAAATCTATTTCATGCGATGGTAGGTTTCAATGACGAAATTAGAGACCAATATTGGTTTCTCCATCTTACAGACTAAGTTTTCTAGAAAGAAAAGCGTGGCTTCGCATCGTGTTGTTCCCATTCCAGACCATTCTCAGATAACTTCGACAAGTGTCTTCCAATACATTTACCAATTTCTTATGCGCCGGAACTTGGGAGAAAAAGTTGCAGAATCTAATTGAACGCACACACACACACTCACACACACAGACACACACATAAAAACATATATATGTGCGTATAGACACAAACTCAT
>NC_043024.1:13319534-13339534 GCF_006345805.1 Octopus sinensis
AATTTGAACTCAGAACGTAATGATAGACGAAATACCACTAAGCATTTCGCCCGGCGTGCTAACCTTTCTGCCAGCTCGCCGCCTTCATCGCCTGGAACACAATGTATCTGTTCAGACAATGTCGATTGGACGGAGAAGGTGCGCCAATATGTGGCACGAACATGTGATCACTACAAACAAATCATTTGCGCAGGTCCTTCGGCAAAAGCTGAACGCTCATAAGATGTCTTCGACTCCTAAGTCATCGAACCCACGAAGAAACCTAGAAAATATTTTGTAAAGATAATATCGATTTGGTTATGGAAAGACACAGCAGGGTACTGTACTGAGTAATTTATTTAGGAATTCATTCGGGTGTAACAAGCAAATGCACAACGTTCGAAGCAACAGTTTTAACATTCTGTTTGGTCGGCGCCTGTATGTCGAATGATATTAAACTACATTCACACAATTTACTGCTGTCATGTCGAAGACATTCTCATGTTTACAGACATATTGAAAGATAGGAATATGCTTTGGGGAACTTCGGGAGAAATTTTTATCTCCCAATTTAATATGAAACGTAGTTTATATAACAGAGTCAGCCCGCTTCATAAGTCAATGATTTTGGAAATATAGCGGTAAAAACAGCAAATATATCGCTCCTTTCTGCACTAATGACATCAAAATAATTCTATAGATGCATGGCGGTGTTCAACGTAGACAAATATGTAAAAGTTAGACAAAAAATATAAATAAAGAATGAAAAAATCTGTATCTAGAAAATTCTTTTGATGTCTCTACGCAAAAATTTATAGAAAATAAAACAAACAATTGTCAATAGCTGATATACAAATAATTTAGTAGACCAAACTTAGAGAGAAAACAGATATGCGTTGAACACAATAAGTAGATAAAACGACATTACCTTCTACAGTAAAAAAATAAACCGCATTCAATACAATAAGTAGATAAAAACAGACATTACCTACCACACTCATCAAATAACAACCGCATTCAGCAGAAAGAGGACGTAAAACAGACATTACACTTACAGTTAGTAAAAACAAACTAACGTAAAATGTATTGCATGAACTGAATGCACCGCAAATATAAAGTAACGGAATAGGTCATCAAGAAAAATGTATGGAACACAAACTGTATCACAGTCACATATATAAAGGCAATGCTAACGTAATAATTGTTATTGAGATACAAAGAAAAATGTATGTTTCTTATTAGCATAAATAAGAGGAGATGTAACCAAGGAACTAACGAGATGGTGGGAGGGTGTCGTTGACTCGCGTTTAACTGCAAGCCCGTCGGTTATGACGACGCGGGTTCCAGTTGATCCGATCAGCGCAATAGACTGCTCCTGGATTAGCACTCAGCTGACACGCGTATCCTTTAAATAATTCTCAGGGTTATTCATCGTAACATAGAGTATGACAAGGTCGGTACTTTGAAATACAAGTACAACTCATTTTTGCCAGCCGAGTGGACTGGAGTGAAATAAAGTCTCTTGTGCAAGGACAGAAGACGCCGCCAGATATCGAACTCGCAATTCTGAGCCGCATAATCTATCCACGCGCCTTGATTAGCCAAAGTACTGTACTGTGGGATAGATGTTTTCGGAACCAACAGAACTCGAACGTAAGTCGCAGTTGCAATCAAAACATCGATGCTCAAACAGCTAGTAATGGCAGTTAAATATCTTTGAGATCTCATATTTTCTTTTGTATTATGGAAAGACAAGTTGCACAATAGAGTTTACCAAAAAAAAGCAGCTATTTGAGGTGGAACGTTTCAAAGAAGAAAACTTGTTGGTTCATTAACGTTCAGCCTATTAGCAAACGCTTATGGCTTTACACAAATTTGTATAATGTACTTATATATATATATATATATATATATATATATATATATATATATATGCATGGTGTATGTATATGTTCACGAACATGTACATATGCATGTATGTGTGTGTATTTGCGCGTGTATGCGTGTATGTGTGTTTGATATTCATACGATCCTGATGAGATGACAAATGTATGCTATGTAATATGCTTCTAATATAATCATTGTTTATATTCATGCTTTTATGTTTTAACGCATCTTAAACGACTTATCCGACACACATCTGTTGCTGAAAGAATTACTATGGTTTAATGTCAATACCGCCATTCTTGTGATAGGAATATGTATACACAATATATAGATGAGTACATACATATGTTTCTATGTATCAATATATACATACATACAAATATATATATATATATATATTATATATATATATATATTATATATATATATATATATATATATATAATATATTATATATATATATATAATATATCTACTTCTCAGCGACAACTGTGATTGTCACACGCAGATAACGGTTCAATATCCAGAAACTCGAGTGCGTGTGTAACATAAGTTAAAGACGGGAAGGATGGCTTCCCTTTGCAAATACTGATAGGGCACAGAAAGTGTGTCTATAGTCAGCTGGAGGAGGTGTCCTCCTGGGGCTACAAACTACAGTAGCATCCACCCTTAGGGGTTAGCAATATTTAAATAGCAAATATACGTCACTATATATATATATATATATATATTATATATACATACCTACATACATACGTACGCACATGTATATATATATACATACATGTACCAGTGTAGACCTTAAGAAAATGTAAGTACAACATACCTCATCTTATGATTTGGGATAGAGAAGAGAACTTGTGCCCAGTTCTGGAAATAAGGTGCCCGGCGGATGTTAAAACAAGGCTGAAATACCAGTGAAAAAGAGAACGCCTGTGTTGAATTATTGAGATATTTATACGTAAACTATTTGCAATTAATCAGAGTTGAAAATGAATAATAAGTAAAAAAAATTAGTGTATTACAAATTATGTAAGACAGAGTCGGAAAGTGATTGCATCTATATGAAAGAAAATTTCCTGGTTCCCAAAATTCCCTTTCTTTTACTCTCTCTCTCTCTCTCTCTCTCTCAGACGTCTGTCACTTCACCTTCAGTCTTTCCTTCAGTCTGGTTGCTTCGCTGGTTGCCCTTCTCTCTTTCTCTTTCTTGATCTGTCAGCTTCGATACATCTCTGTAAAAAAGTCATTGACTGTTTGCGATTAACTTAGTGTAAAATTGTTATTGATGAATAATAATTCTCCGGCGAGACACGAAGAAGAAAAAAAGTATTTATTTGTTAATTATAAACAATGAATAGGATCAAAAGATATCGCACTAACGAATTTTTTTTTACACTATTTGGTGTTCTAGTTTTTTTCTTTAATCTTTGTCCTGGTTCCTCTTCCCTATTTAATCTTTCCACCATTTTTCATCAAGAGAGAGAGAGAGAAGAGAGAGAGAGAGAGAGAGGAGAGAGAGGAGAGAGGAGAGAGAGAGAGAGAGAGAGAGAGAGAGAGCAAGTGGGTACTAATCTACAAGAGATAAACTGCAGATAATTCTTAACTTATTGAATTGTAATTCAAACAAGACTTGTTGGGAAAGGTTTATATAAAATCTGTCAGTTTTATATAAACCTTTCAACGATTGGCAGAAAGCCTGCAATTTTGGTAGAGGGGCCAAATGGATTAGAGCGACACCTGCATGCAACGGGTATTTATTTTATCGACGACCGAAAGCATAGAAGCGTGAAACAGGACGTGAAGACGGTTGTAATACCGCGGCACATTGTGCCTGGCGTGTTACGGATTGTAGCAGTTCACTGATTTCTGTGGATTCTATGTAATGAAGCGAACAATTCTTGCATCAGTGTATGATGCACTTCTGTTTCTGTAAATCATATATATATATATATTAAATTCTTCAAAAGACAAAGTTTCTTTGCACAGGAATTTGCTAACAATATTCTTTTCTACTCAAGGTACAAGGCCGGAAATTTTGGGGGAATGGGGCAGTCAATTAGATTGATTCCAGTACGCAACTGGTAATTAATTTATCGACCCCGAAAGAATGAAAGGCAGAGTCGACTTCGGCGGAATTCGAACTCAGAACATAGCGGCAGACGAGATACCGGTAAGCATTTCGCCCGGCGTTCTAACGTTTATGCCAGCTCGCCGCCTTGATTTATTAACAATATTAAAACCACTCCTGAACATGTATTCTTCATTGATGAGTAAAATTTGTCCAACGCCATAATTCTAACAAGGAAACTGAGAAACGGTTAAGGAGCAGGTACCCTGTGTGATGCACCCTAAAATTCCAGCTGCACATGTGAACATAGCTAACGTCTTTCAAAAGAGTTTTAGGATTAACCTGGTTACCTTGAGGTGTTGGAGAATATTATTAAGCTATGGTTGGATGAATTGTGCAGTGGAAGGCCGCAGATGGTTTATCAGGATCCATCGCCCTGTCACTAAGTTCACATGGGTCACGAGTGCATGTCTGACAATCTTTACAGTCTTGTAACACCAAACATTTGGCCTCCAATCTTAATAGATTTCAATGCCATACTCTAAGATCTGTGGAATCTTTCTGGAAAATCAACTAATTTACATCATCATAATAGCATAGTTTCACTGAAGGCAATATTAGAATAAATAAAGGACATTTAGTGTAAGTATGACAATGATACCATTTCTCCAGTGAAAGAGTCATCGGATCTGATGTAGGATTTACAGAATAATTTTCTAAGAAATATTCTGGAAAACCTTTGCACAAATTTCTATTAAAAGAAAATCGTATTTTCTTTTTCTGTAGAATACAGGTGGTTTATTAAAACACTAAATATGTCCTCGAAACCTCTGGCATCTACCAACCTGTGAGTATATGCGTTTGTGACGTGTGTGTGGGAGAGGTCTGTGGGGGCAGCGCGTGTGGGAGGTGTGTATGTGTGCAGTGTGTGTGTGTACGTGCGTTGCATGTGCCTGTGTGTATGTGTCACTATTTCTTGACATATATACATTTATATATACTGTCTGTATATATATGTGCATATTTAAACTATGGCATACTATATCTATCTATCTCTTTCTCTGTCTCTCTGTGGGTGTGTCTCTCTCTCTTCTCTCTCTATATATATATATATATATATATATATATATATATGCCATGTTTTTCAATATGACTACAAACTATCTTCGTCGTGTTTTTCAATATAACTGCAAATACATCGCTGTGTAGGTGAACAGAATTCTATAAATATTTAAATATTTGATATCTATAACAATACTTATCAGGCAGAATACGATACATAGGTGTGTGTGTGTGTGTGTCTGTGTGTATGTGTATGTGTGTATGTGTGTGTGTGTGTATCTGCTGGTTTATGTAAGCCCCTATGCAGAAGTGTATGTGTGTTTGCAAGTATATATGTGCCTAAATATATATGTAAAAATGTGATCTATCAGAACGTATACATATTTACAGTTTGCATACACACCCACAAACTCACCAGTATACAGAAGCACACACACACACACACACAACACACACACACACACACACGTGTGTGTTTGTGTTTGTGTGTGTGTTTGTGTTTGTGTGTGTATTCATATTTCGTTACGTCTGGTAAGTAATGTTATAAATATCAAATATTTATAGAACTCGATGCACCTACAGAGTAATGTATTAGTTCTCTCATATTTTTTTTCTATGTGTGTGTTTATTTGTCGTATTAAGAAACACGATGAAACATACTTAGCTTACCGAGACGGATGTCTGTAAGAAAAAAAAATATATGTAACTCTGTTATCTTCGGAATTTATTTTCTTCGCAGAATAGAAACTAGAGACACCCTGTACGTCTTTCTACATTTACGTCGACCATAGATTTTCTCGAAGCATTTAGTTAACACATCCATACTTATAGACATAAGCGCGCACGCTTATGCTTCTAGGTAAGAATACACAACACAAACAGAGATATATAGGTGTGTGTGTGTGTGTGTAATTTTAAAATTTAGAATTGTGACATGCTCAGTTGTTTAGTTAAGCAGTTCGATTTGCAGTCATGTGGTCCCGGGTTCAGAGCCTCACAGCGGCACCTTAAAGAAGTGTCCTCACTTTAGTCAGGGGCCTAGTAATGCCTTGTATGTGTGGATTATTTTGATAGAAACTGCGCAAATGCCTGTTGTCTGTCTGTCTGTCTATTTGTATATATGTCATTATTCAGTTATGTATGGTTATGGTTATGTATGTAAGATATGTATGATTACAGCAGCCATATATATCTTACATCTATTTTCTTCCCTCCACCTCACTCTCTATTTGTATTACATCGAAACTAACTATTAATTTTTCCTCTCATACCGTCTCCGATGAAGAGATATTATTAATTAATATTCTAGAAACAGCTGTAAGACCTTCTATCTATAAATGCTCTAATATCTATACAGCTTTGGTTTTTTTTACCTCATTACGCAAAAATTCACATACACACACACACACACATATATATATATACATATATACATATGCATATACATATACATATAGATATATATATAACGGGAAGCTTTATGAAAATAAACAAAAGACGAAGGCAGGTGGAGTACAATCAAACAATTGTATTAGTATGGCGCTCAGGAATAGAAATAGAACAAGTCTTTTACGTTTCGAGCCTACGCTCTTCGACAGAAAGATACACAGAAAAGGAACAAGGAGAGAAACGGTATATCTATCTATTTTCTATCTATCTATCTATCTATCTATCTATCTATCTATCTATCTATCTATCTATCTATCTATCTATCTATCTATATATATATATATATATATTCATGTCTGTGTGTGTGTCTTTGCGTCTTTGTTTGTATCCCCATTACCACTTCATAACCAGTGTTGATGGGTTCACGTTCCTGTAACTTAGCGGTTCAGGGAAAACCCGATAGAATAAGTATTAGAATAAGTAGGTCCTGGGTTCGATTTGTGAGACTAAAACCCTTCAAGGCGGTGCTCCAGCATGTCCGCAGTCAAAAGACTGAAACAAGCAAAAAGAATAAAAGAAAACAAGCATAATATGATATCGTATTATTTAGCAGTGTCAGATGCGTGTGGGGGGAATGTGTGTTAGGAAGAAAGAAGGGACATGAAACGTGAGGCGAAAGAAAATATTGTGAAAATATCAGACAAAGGTCAGATATACACAGCGCAGAAGGGAATCAGTGTAGGGAACAATAAAAGGTCAATTCAATCAAATACAGCGAACGGGCAAACAAAACGACAAAGATCACGAGTTTAGGATTTTGTGGTTATTTAGTTGCCGGTCACACATGATCGACTGAAGTCCGTGTTTTCGTCTCTTGGGAGGGACGTTCATTCATGTGGAAAAGATAGGATGTGGTTGTTGCCACTCTATAGTAAATACGTGGGTAACATTTGCGCTCACGATTTGCAAAAATATCAGCGAAATCACTATGGTCTATAATAATTATAATCTTGTGTTTTTCTCCGTCACAACATATGAATGAGAAAGGAAGCGGTGATAGGTCAATAAGGAAGGAGTGATGGCAAACTGGTGGGATGGTGAACATTCAACGCTGAAAAGAAATATCAAACAGCGTTTCAACTCTGTGTGAGTATATGTATGTGTGTATGTGTGTGCTGTACAAGTGAAGTATGTGAATGTATGTGAACACTGACAAGTGTATTAATTTGATCTACCATCCATATTTATATATAAAATACTACAATTAGCCGTTATTTTTAACGTCAGGGGACCAGACAGTATATTAAATAAAACAGGACCTAGTCGGGTATACTCTTAAAAAATATTGCTTCTCGCGCCGTACAAAGGGCTAAATTTCGGTGAGCTGTTTACTCGACAGCATCGAGTTAAATACTTTTCATTACTTTTTTGTATCGTTGCCTGAATGTATTTAAAGTCACAGACGACCTCGGAGGTACATGAACTCAGAACATATCAGGCAGGAAAAATGTCTGAAACAATTTCATCTGACGATCCAACGATTCTGAATTGTCAATTTATAACACTGTTGGCTTTTCTGGATGGTCAACAGTGCTATGAATTCGATCATAGGTCTGCTATAAAAGGGCCCATTAAGGGCTAAATAGAAGGAACTACAAAAAGTAAAATTCGAGGAATGGTTACTGGATATTATAAATTAATGGGCTAGAAACAACAGCTAAAACAACCTCGACAGAGACACCCAGTCATCACGTTAGTTGGATATTATTGGATATTTCTATTGATCTTTATCAAATCGCTAAGGAAGGTTTTTCACGCAGACATTAAATCGATGCATCGGATTACAGCGGTAAACATAAACAAAATGGACAATAATACAAGCAAGCAATACACACACGCACACACACATTTAGCGTGTGTGTGTATGCATAGACACACACACATATATATATATGTATGTATATATGTATATGTATGTATGTATATATATATATACGTATATATATATATATATATATACATATATATATATATATTAAATGTTGAAGTGAATCGAACGGCTTTTGTGTGTTTCTTAAATGGCTTACAAACACCTTCCACGCTGCAATTGTTTTCGTTCCAGCACACGATCTCAGATCAAATCACTTGCTATGCGAGTACATCTCCCTACATATATATATAAATATATATATATATATATATACGCGAGAAAGAAGCAACAAGAATGGATAGGTTTAAATTCATTTAAATTCATTTAAATTAACTTGAATCTTTATTGCTTTTTGTATATATATATATATATATATATATGTGTGTGTGTGTGTGTGTGTGTGTGTGTGTGTGTATGTATGTATGAGTGTGTTTACATATATAAATGTATACATACATATGTAGGTATGTATCATATGTATACAACATGTGTGTGTCTGTGTGTAGACAGATTGACAGACGATCGAATGTTTATAGTGTTGGAAATACATGCTTGGAAAGACATTAACTGCCATCAATAAATGTTATCAAAATAAACGCGTGGAGTGAGGGTCAACGTTGAGTCGCTGTTTGAAATATAAGCCTGGAATTTGTGGAGTTAATTGGTCTTTCAGACAAGGGTGTCATAACTTGTCTTGAAATATTCACGTTAGGAATTCGTATCGAACAAGAAATTAATTAATGGTTTCCAGGTAAATAATAGTTGATGTACACGGGGCTGAAGGATTATCTTTGCCTCTTGTAAATCATATGTTTCACTCGTTAGTCTGCGGCCATGCTGGGGCACCACCTTTGAGAATTTTTAGTTGAATGATTCGTTCATAAGACTTCTTTTTTTAAAGTCCAGTACTTATCTTACATATCTCTTTTTGCCGAGCCGCTAGTTCCTCGGACGTAAACACACCAGGACCGGTTTCCTAGCGGTGGTGCGGCACACATACATACACACACACACACTCAAATACACACACATAATTACACACACACACACACACACACATATATATATATATATATATATATATGTGTGTGTGTGTGTGTTTGTGTATGTATGTGTGTATGTACGACGGGCTTCTTTCAGTTTCCGTCTACCAAATCGTCTCACAAGGCTTTGGTCGGCTATAGTAGAATACAACTGCTTCCGGTGCCACACAGTAGAATCGAACCCAGAACCACGAGGTTGGGGAGCGAGCTTCTTACCACACGCCCACGAGTTTATATTTCAAAACTTTCAGATAATGTCCTTTGTCGAGTGAACTATTTCTGTAGTACCATTATCGTACTAACAACTGCCTATTATTTCGTTTTAGAATGACCATTGTTATATGCAATATTGGTACACCAAGAGTTATTCAAGTGTATTTAAAGCATTATCATTATAAGTACAACAAGCTGGCCTCGTGCTATAAAAAATGACGGCTAATTGTAGTATTCTATACACAAATATGGTACATATTGATCACACATACACACATATATTCACACACTTCCCTTGTACACGCACACACATACAAACACACATACACACACACCACACACATATATACTGACGCAGAGTTGAAACGCCGATCGATTTTTCTTTTCAGAGTTGAATGTTCACCATCCCACTTCCATTTCACACACACACACACACACACATTGATTTTTTTCCACCGTAGAATTTCCATCATCCCACTACCAAGTTTGCCATCACCCCTTCCTTCCTTATTCATCTATCACCCCTTCCTTTCTCATTCATATGTTGTGACGGAGAAATACAAAAGAGTACAAACAAGTATTATTCTAAGTACAATCCCTGTAACAGATTTATACCGACAGTACTATAATACATAGAGCTGACATTATAATACTAGCAGATGAAAGGCAAAGTCGACCTTGGGGGAATTTGAACTCGGAATGTAACGGCAGACGAAATACCTATTTCTTTACTACCCACAAGGGGCTAAACACAGAGGGTACAAACAAGGACAGAAGAAGGGATTAAGTCGATTATATCGACCCCAGTGCGTAACCGGTACTTATCTAATCGACCCCGAAAGGATGAAAGGCAAAGTCGACCTAGGCAGAATTAGATCTCAGAACGTAACTGCAGACGAAATACCTATTTCTTTATTACCCACAAGGGGCAAAACATAGAGGAGACAAACATGGACAGACATAAGTATTAAGTCGATTACATCGACCTCAGTGCTTAACTAGTACTTATTTAATCGATCCCGAAAGGATGAAAGGCAAAGTCGACCTCGGCGGAATTCGAACTCAGAACGTAACGGCAGACGAAATACCGATAACGTCTCGCCCGGCGTGCTAACGTTTCCGCAAGCTCATCGCCTTATTGCTATACCAGAAGATAAGATGTTGTATTATAAAGGGTCTTTATTATACTACAGTGGCGGGGACCTGGCAGAAGCGGTATTTCATCTGTCTTCGTGTTCTGAGTTCAAATTCCACCGAGGTCGACTTTACCTTTCATCCTTTCGGGGTCGGTAAAATAAGTACCGTTTGATCACAGAGATCGATGCAATCGACTTACCGCCTCATCCGATCTTCCTGTCCTTGTGTTAAATTTTAAATAAGTATTATGCTACAATCAGTATAATATTATTTCATTAAATCTTATTATGTAATTTGTAGATTTAACATTGTTATATTAACATTTCTATAGCAACATATTCGATGATGTATTTTAAATCATAATTGTTATCATGTGCTGACAATACTATAATGTAATCTGTAGTTACCATCACTTTGGTAACTGATGAGATATTTTACTTTAAAGAGACATCAGTGCTCTGTTACATTGCATAATGCGATTTGATTTTAGTATAATGCAGTCGTTAGAGTCGTATTAACAAATATGAATTTTCTAGGTTAAAAGATGGTGAAAATCAGAAGAATGGTGCGGGTGAGCATTTTAGGTAAGCAGTTGACTGAAGTAGTCCTCAACAGACTGCCTTGTACTGGGAAAAGGTCCAGGAGCCACAGTTGGTACCTTTTAGCGATTGAGGTTGGCTGCAGGGGATTCATTAGAAGTCCAGAAGATTTGATTAGTAAAAAGTGATCAGGTGTGGCGTTTCAGTGGTTGTAGTGACTCTTGAATTGCAATGAGGTCGAACACGAAGTTTGAATGGTTTTTAGCTGTAGGGCCACTGCTCTTGGTACGAGATGCAAAGGGCTGCACAAGTCGGTTGTGACAGCTGAAATACGGGAAGCAATGAACGGCTGCACGAGTCACAAATTGACAGGTTTGGATAATCTTCTCTTCGATCTTTACGAAAAGTAGACTATCGAAGAGCAGAAGAAAATAACATAGCATGGTATGTAAAAAATGCCACGGAACCACTATTAGTGGAAGTAAGCACGTCAAGCCTGTGTAGGATGTAAGATAAAGCATTGTACAAGCAACTGAAAACGAATGAAACTGAAAACAGGTGGGTAAAGAAAAGAATGCATGGACAATTTCATAGGGATGTTGAAGATAAGACAGATAGAGAAAAAAGATAGCTATGGATGTCTATAACTGATTTAAAGCCGGAAACAGATGCTCTAATCTGCGCAGCCCAAGAGCAAGCACTATGAACGAATTACATGAAATACAAATTAGACAACACATCAGGATTAAATAAGTACCAGTTATGCACTGGAATCGTCATAATCGACTTAATCCGTTTGTCTGTCCTTGTTTGACCCCTCTGTGTTTAGCCCTTTGTGGGTAGTAAAGAAATAGGTATTTCGTGTGCCGTTACGTCGACTTTGCCTTTCATCTGCTAGTATTATAATATCAGCTATATGTATTATATTTCACTCGACAAAAGTCATAAGTGCAGAATTTGTGGACAAAATGGTGAAACTCTATGGCATGTCACCAGGCAATGTACGCCACTGGCCCAAAAGGAATATAAGAGACGTCATGCCAATACAGCAAGGATTGTCCATTGGACATTTTGCAAAAAGTATGGACTTGACACAGCAAAAATGTAGTACGATCATAAAGCCGAAGGCATCATCGAAAATGATAATGCAAAGATCTTTTGGGATTTTATGATTCAGTGCGACCATAAGATAGAAAATAAGAAGCCAGAAATAGTGTTAATTGAAAAAGAAAGCAAACGATGCTGGATCATAGATATAGCATGTCCAGCTAAAAAACAAGGTATGCAATAATTAAGAAAGAAAAGTCGATAGATATGAGAGGTTAGCTTGGGAGGTTAAGCAGTTGTGGTCGTTGAAAAGGTGGTAGTTGTATTATTGAATTGTCGGAGCACTGGGAACAGTGAGTAAAAACCTTAAGAAGTACATAGAAGAAATAGGGGCTGCAATAAGAGTAGAGCACTTGCAGAAAACATCACTCTTTTCAAGCAGAGCTGGAATACACCGGATGGTACTCGAATACACCGGATAGTGCTCGAAAAATAAGGGGTGCTACTTTAGTTCACTGGTAGTGAATACTTGGCACCGTAGTACATCTCTATCGTTAGAAGCTGTGAAAAGACAATAAATAATAATAATAATAATACTTTCATTTTGGTGATTATGGCATTAAGTTGACGAGTGAAGTGCAATATTTTTTGCGCCAGTAGCGTTTCGAGAGTTACGTTCCCCGGGGATTATCCGTAATCGCTGCAAAAGCTCAAAAGGATTAATAGATAAATCTACATAAAGGATAATCTTTCTAGTTTTCTGTGATTTTACTGTTTCTATAGGAAATGCGAAGTAGATTTTGCGAGTGAGAGGTGACAATATCCTTTGGAGAAATCGTTTTTATTTTTTTTTAATTTGGGTTTTATGTTTTTTTTAGTTTTTCGCCTCCTCCGTAAAGAAACAAATCCAAAATTTCGAAACAGTCGATATTTCATAGAAATACAAACTTTTCGTTTTGTTTTCATTGTCTGTCGCTAGGGGAATGACACATTAATTTGATTCTCCAGCTTACTACTACTACTACTACTACTACTACTACTACTACTAGTACTACTAGTACTACTACTACTACTACTACTACTACTACTACCGCCACCACCACCACCACCACTACTACTACTGCTAATACTACTACCACCACCACCACCACTACCACCACCACTACTACTGCTACTACTACTACCACCACCACCACCACCACCACCAGTACTACCACTACTACTGCTACTACTACTACTACCACCACCACCATTACTACTACTACTACTACTACTAATGTTCCTTTTATTTTTATTATCAGTTATCACTATCATTATTATTATCTTTATCTATTTTCTCTTCTTGCTCATCTTCTTATTGTTATTATTATTATTATCATTATCATCATCATCATTCTTTTTCTCCTTCTTCTTCTTCTTCGTATTATTATTATTATCATCATTATCATTATTCTCTATCGGTGTCAATAAATGTTTCTCCAATATTATTCAGCCAATGTTCAAGACGGCACAGACACTCCAAGTCTTACGTCCATAATTCATTCCAGTTCCACCAAACATTTGTTATGTTAGATGTGTTCACTGAACCGGAAGCACATTAGTGGACTTCCTGTTTTTAAATTGTTTTAAATTATAATTGATGAGAACCTAATTGGAGATTGGAGACTTGCTATAATTTCTCCGTATATTCCGATTCAAACTGTTCTCACGATTCACTTTTGTTGTTGTTGCTGTTTTTGTTTAGCCCTTGGTCAACCCTGACCACGCTCATCTTTAATACTGTTTAGAGTTGATACTGCCTGATATTTGATCATTTATATTTCCTCTTTTACTTCTTCGAGTGTTTCGGCCGCTGGCCATGTTTTAGTATCACCTTCAAAGTTTTCATCGAATATGACGACACAAGCGCTTATTTATTCAACTCTGCAGCCTATTCTATCATTTTCTTTTTGATGAACCGTTGACTTAGCCGAGCGTAAATAAACAAACATCGGTTCGCAAGGCGAAGTGTATTGCAAAGCAAGCGCAACACGGGAACATGCATACATAGATACACATGCATGTATCCATGCATATTCGCACACACAGGCAGACATACCTAATGTACTGTTCCGTAATTGGTTGGATCAAGAAAAACGTATTTCTCCCAGTGAAGGATAGATATCATTTAATATACACAGGATTTAATTGCAAGCTACTATTAGTTTCATGCTTCCGGTATTTCAAAGGTCGGACAGGCTTCTAAAGAGGGCTGTGTATTTCCAAGCAATCATTCAGACTCGAAAACGAAATAATAAATGGCTTTTGAGAAAAGTGAGAAACAACGAAAAAAGGACACGAGAAGAAAAATTAGAATTTAAAAAAAGAATAACTGAAACTGGACTTAAAATACTTAGGAGATGCCTATTTTCACCCGTTGGAATCAATAGGTAAATGTTAAAGATTGTGAGACTGCAAAATTAGTCGAGACAGGGTGCCTGTCCCAAGGTATATTCGCGAAAAGATGGACGACAGTTGTACGGATGTTGAGATTGTATGAAACCGTGCAAGTGTAGCCGGTCAAAGTGAAAAGAAGGTAAAATGTAAGTTAAATACGGAAGAAAAAATCATGAAAGGGAAATTAAAAGGGAAAGGAAAAGAGAAAGCCTTTTCATTTATTATTACCATTCTTTTCACTGGATTTTATTTTCCCCCACTATTGTTCTTTGTCGTTCCTTGCTTGTCCCCTCTGTGTTAGGTCCTGTGTGGCCAAATAAAGACATACAGTCGGAGAGGTACGTCCACATCTACCGATTAATTTATGGCGTGAAGAGGAAAGGTCAGTTGCAAACACCAAAAAAATTAATTAATTAATTAAAACTTAAAAAACAAATGCACAAGAACACATTCGAACGCAGAGAAAATACATTACAAACGCAGACAGAAAAAAGGAGAAAAAAAATGTTCAGTGACGTTATCTGGAGTGTCGGGTTCGAGTTAACGTCGTTCCTCATTTTCATTTATCATTACCATTCTTTTCCTTCGATTTTATTTTTCCTCCACTTTCGTGGTTTGTCTTTCCTTGTTTGTCCCCTCTGTGTTGGGCCCTGTGTGGCCAAATAAGGAAATACAGCCGGCGAGGCACACCGTTTTGTCAAGTCACGCAAACGACAAAGTGCGTCGTTATAAAGCGAAACATATCAGTGTTAAGCAAAACACAACTAGATACTAACATTTAGCGGAATGCTCGGATCTAGAATTCACCAGGTGAGAAGACTTCTTAGTTCTAAATAAAAATGATGACATCTTTCGACTATACAAAGCCTGCACTTATTTGGTTCAATATGGTGTAAATCGCCACACAATGCTTCACTCGATTAATTTTAGTCCATTGTCTATTGTGTTACCTGTAGATGATAAGATAATTTGTAAGTATGAAATGATGAGAGAAGGGGTGTGATCACCAGCTGTGCAAAACTGAGCCTCTATTGAATATTTTCTGTCTATAGCTATCTAAGAGGAGCCAATCTGTTAAGGCCAGGAATTTCTTGTATTAACTTTGATATTCAAACAGTGTAAGGATGTGAGAGTCGGGGTGACTATAAAATTTTCCTGGGTCTAGTTTTATGTTTTGTACATTTAACTGTAGGGCTGTATGCTATGCTTGGTTTGAAGCCAACGTTAGTCGGGGTCTTATTTTTGTAGGGCTCTTCCTTATCTAACACTTACTTAGAAAATGAGGAGGGATTGTACATTCTATTTTTGATATTGGTTATAAGATTTTTAAAGACTATGGGGTGGGCGACAAGATTACTTATATCTATTTTTAGCCCACTAGATCTCAAAATCACTGTTATGATTAACCTCTCTAAATAGATATTTTAGGTTCTTCTGTAGACTTAAACCTGTGCTCTTAATCATAAACCGATTGAAAAAAAATCATGTATATCCATAAACAGTCGGGTCACATCTCTATTGTATTTTAAAACGTTAACCCAATACCGTCAATAGGATATCGAAATTCTCTGCCAGTGACTGGCCAAACATAGTGAAATGCATTCTTTCCTTTCTTCAATAAAAAAAGGCTGTGATTTGAAGGAAATCTATTTGCTATTTCTGACATGTTTACTTAACATTTAAACATTACGGCACGCTTATCGGTTCATGTATATATGTATACGATATTTAAAAAATAGCGGGTGATTTGAGGGTATTTTGGCTGCTATTCTTTGAAGGTCAAAAGAAATATTGTCGCTTTTTCAGTGTGTCACACATATCTACTTCATAATAGTGTTAGATATGAATGGAAAGAGAAATTGTGCTTATTTCTTATTTCTTTACTGCCCACACGGGGCTACACACAGAGGGGACAAACAGATTAAGTGGATTATATCGACCCCAGTGCGTAACTGGTACTTATTTAATCCACCCCGAAACGATGAATGGCAAAGTCGACCCCGACTGAATTTGAACTCTGAACGTAACGGCAGACGAAATACGGCTACGCATTTCGCCCGGCGTGCTAATGTTTCTGCCAGCTGACCGCCTTGTCTGGCTATTTCTAACAGTTCTAACGACTAGTTTGTGGTCTTCCCTTTACGTTCATTCACATTATACATACATACCTGCCTGCTAGAAACAACTGGCAACTCTCTTCCAAATTTTACCCTACAGTATGAAAAAAAAAGGTAATGTGATTCTCAGTTTCCTGTATATTGTAAAAGACGTGACAGCCACAGTTGGAATGACTTTGATCATACGTTTACTTGGTCGGGGCTGATATATGTTACAGCAACAAAAATATCGTTGTGATTTCTAATTCGGTCACATATATTTGGAAAGAAAGAACGGACCATTATATCGAATCCAATATTTTACTGGTGCTTGATCGATTCTGGAAACAATAGACAGAACGCGGCAAATTAACCTCATAATGTAAAGGAACATAATCAAAGTAGCCTGAAGGATGCTGCGATGTACACCATTTTGACTACTTTTAACACGTCCGCCTCTAGGTTGCCATCCATTTGGTGTCTAACCAGGTATTTTTGTTGCATTTCAGGTTACTTCTGCCATGTCAGCTTCGGTCTTCCCATTGCTCATAGTCCAACGTGCGATTTCCACTCAACACCATTTTAAATATCCATTTCTTAGCCATTCTCAATAGATGATCCATCAGCCGTATTCACCTCCTTGCAGTCAGTGTTACTATTAATTCCTTTTGTCATGTTCTCGTAAGTAGTTCTAACCGTTTCTGCGTAATCTAATGGCATCTAATTCGTCAGTGTAAAGGTTTTGCCAAGCCAACTCTCTTTGTGCTAATATTTTTGTTACAAAAATCAATATACGAAGACGAAAGGTTAGAATAATGGATCTTTTCAAGACGGATCGATAAATGATGCACCAGCTATGTTCTGGTAGATATTCGATCAACCAGTGACATCTCTTTAGTCTTCTTCGGCTAATGGCGACATATAGTCAAGTCGACCAGTAAGAAAATTATAACCCGAGGTTTGATTCTGGCAAATGTCATTATGTAACAACGTTTTACTGTTGTTTAGCTGTTGGTCAGTCTTGATCAAGAATAATTATCATCAAAGGCATTCGAGATGAGACTATGGTAGTATTTTTATCTTAAAGGTATTATTATTACGGCGAGCTGGCAGAAGCGTTAGCACGCCGGGCGAAATGCTAAGCGGTATTTCGTCTGCCGCTTCGTTCTGAGTTCAAATTCCGCCGAGGTCGACTTTGCCTTTCATCCTTTCGGGGTCGATTAAATAAGTACCAGTTTCGTGCTGGGGTCGATATAATGAACTTAATCCGTTTGTCTGTCCTTGTTTGTCCCCCCTGTGTTTAGCCCCTTGTGGGTAGTAAAGAAATAGGTATTTCGTCTGCCGCTACGTTCTGAGTTCAAATTCCGCCGAGGTCGACATTGCCTTTCATCATTTCGGGGTCGATAAATTAAGTACCAGTTACGTACTGGGGTCGATATAATCGACTTAATCCCTATGTCTGTCCTTGTTCATCCCCCCTGTGTTTAGCCTCTTGAGGGTAGTAAAGAGATAGGTATTTCGTCTGCCTTTACGTTCTGAGCTCAAATTCCGCCGAGGTCGACTTTGTCTTTCATCCTTTCGGAGTCGATTAAATAAGTACCTGTTTTGCGCTGGGGTCGATATAATCGACTTAATCCGTTTGTCTGTCCTTGTTCGTCCCCTCTCTGTTTAGCCCCTTGTGGGTAGTAAAGAAATAGGTACTATCATTACGACCACATTGGACAGTATATCCTCTGCTGTTGTTTAGCTCAGGGTCATATCTGGTCCAGTCGTCCTTGAAATAATCATAATACCGTTTTTGCTATTATAACTGAATTTTCCAATGCGTCTCATCTGTTTTAATAATGTTGAACGGTTTAGGTCTGTTTGAATGTTGTTCTTGTTTCTATTAAACCAATCAAGTGTACTAAGGTTCACACTTTCTCTCGGGTTGTGTCCCGGTGACAAATAGTTTCTGTATGACCTAATGTCAGGAGTACTCTATGTTGTAGCTAGGTTCCTTAGAAACAGAAGCAAAGTCTTCCGGGTTCAGTCCCACAGCGTTGCACCTTCTACTATAGTGTCTTCTACTATAGCCTCGGGTCGATTAAAGCCTTCTGAGTAGACGGAAACTGAAAGAAGCCGGTCGTATATACATATATATAGATGTTTGTGTGTGTCTGTGTGTGTCTGTGTTTGCCTCCACCCACCAACATCACTTGACAACCGATGCTGTTGTGTTTACGTCCCCTTCACATAGCGGTTCGGCAAAAGAGAACGATAGAATAAGTACTGGGCTTACAAAGTATAAGTTCTGGGGTCGATTTGCTTGACTAAAGGCGGTGCTCCAGCATGGCCACAGTCAAATGACTGAAACAAATAAAAGAGTAAAAAAAGGTAAACATTAACGTCTGCTTTACTTCAGCAATAACAATGACAGCAATAAAGGTACCTGAAATTCGAACTTTTAGAAATGGTAATTACAAGTTTACAATTGTAAAGTGTCGTTTAATATTTTTATAAGTTCGATCAACCGAGGAAATTGGTAAAATCAGAACTGATCAACAAAAATTATGGCGAGGACTGCAACAACAACAACATCAATCACAGTAATCCGAAGAGAAGAGACGTGAGTTCGTTCCCAATGTGCAGTAAATATAGCAGACACACCACTCCCAAATTAGACCACGATGTCTTAAAATAAGTAAAGAACCTTTTAAACGACGACACACAATAAATATTTAATAGGACATGGTTGGCATATATGAAAGGTCTTTTAAACAATGGTTTACTCCATCAGATCTCAACAGATCTCATCAGATCTCAAGCTAAGTAACCAATACGAAAAACACACATCAAGGAGAAGCTATGTAACGAAACTTAACGAAGAATTTAGTCGAGGCCACCAACGCCTCTGCTTCTCCAACACCCGGCGTAGTTCGTTAATAATTAAAACGAACATCAATTTCAAGAATCCTGTTATGGCATTGTACTCACGTTTTGTTAATATTTTCTGGATGTTTTTGTTTTAAATTTTAGTTTGTTTAATTCTTGTCTGTTTTTTTTCCTCTGGTTTGAAATCTCATACATCAAGTATTTTACGTCTTATAATGTATGTATGAATATATGCATACATACATACATACATACATACATACATACATAGATTCATACATACATACATATATACATACA
>NC_043024.1:13344534-13352034 GCF_006345805.1 Octopus sinensis
CGACGGGCTTCTTTTAGTTTCCGTCCACTAATTCCGACGCAGTGGGACTTAAGCCGGAACCACGTGGTGGGGAAGCAAGATATTACCACACACATTCCAGCATCTGGATGGTTGAGCCATATGAGGTTGAGAAGGACATGTAATAAGATATATGCAATAACCAAAGAATAAAGTAAAAGTTACTACAAGGCTACGTGAATGCTCACCCATTAACTGCCAATTTTTTTTTATTTATATTGTTTGGTTTTGCCAGGTGTCATAGGCGTTAAAATAATATATAGTATTTAAATTTTCTTCAAATATGAAGCATTTTAGAAATTATGATAAAGTTTTCGAAAATTTCCAAATGGGGATCGCTGGAAAAAAAAGTATATTTATCGATTTTTTTTCAATTGCAATAATAACAGTTTTAGATTTTGGAAACCCTTGTATCAAATGCTGATGTGTATAAAACATCGATGAGTGATAGAGACAGGAAATGCGAAAAAAAAGAAAATGACCGTTTTCGAAACAGTCAATAATTTTGTAGTTCAAAAAGTGCGAGTTATGATACAAAATGACGTCTAGAATTAGCCAGAATTAATAATAACAACCTTTAACTACTGAATATTGTTAAACCCACCTCTGGAAATGTAAGTGTATTAAGCAATTCACTTTAAATACAACGAACAAATGGCAGTGGAATTGTTTTTATCAGATCCGCGAATGGGGCTCATGGCAGGCAATGGGTTAATGTAATGAATTGAGGTAACTCATAATATGAACGTAATGCACAGAGACAATGTTCTTGTAACGCTGTCCCATGCTATGCTATACAGGGACATACATGTCTTTAATAAAATTATATCACATACAATACTATCTTCATGTTACAATGCAAATAATATGAAATGTTGTTGTATACGAGACTACATTAATATGAGTCTGTTATTAACGCTATGTCATACTATTCTGTATCAGACAGCATTAACATAATGCATAATAATAATAATAATAATAACGATGATAATAATAATGGTAATAATAATAATAATAATAATAATAATAATAATAATAATAACAACAATAAAAATAATAATAATAATAATAATAATAATAATAATAATAATAATAATAATAACAATAATAATAATAACAATGATAATAATAATAATAATATATATGTTGTATGATAAATAATTTTGTAAAAATATATAATTTCATGAAAGCCTGTTAATATGAGATGGCGCATTTTTAAAACAATGATAATATGTAAGAGTGATATAGTAAACAACTAACTACACTTTCTGTAATGTATTTAATACATATTTTGTACAAAACAGAGTATTAACATATCGCTGCAAATTTGATGTAGTAAATCGTTTGTATAGTAAGACATTTGACGTTTATATAATAGTGATGTGCCTAAGCTTACGCTAAATATTGCTTGTAATGCTGCGTAATAAAGTGTTTTATATCAGACGGCTACAATTTAAAACAATATAAAACTCACAATGTTATGTGTCATGCAAGGCCGTCTTGATACACGATTGTTAATATAATGTAATCTGGTGAGGTACGTGTGAGATTACTTTGATATAAGTCCGTTAATGTTACGCAGTGCTTTTGTGTACAACAGACTTTATTAAGAGGTGTTTCACAGACCTGGGAAACACCCCGAACCACCGCTCCCACAATCACCAATTTGCCATCCAATTCCAGGAAGACCGATTTCATCACGTGATTCCTAACTTTTCAAAACGGCACATGTAGACATAAATCTATCTATCTATCTATCTATCTATCTATCTATCTATCTATCTATCTCTATCTATCTATCTATCTATCTATCTATTTATCTATCTATCTATATATATATATATGTCTGTGCGTGTCCGCATGTATGTGTATATATATATATATATATATATATATATATATATATATATATATATATATATATATATATATTATATTCTTTTATTTTTTATATTTTCCAGCCTTGATGCTGGGGCATCACCAGTGTAATCACATTTTAATTGGCCATTTCTATGGGTTTGGCTTTTGGTGAAGGAAGGAGTTCGATATCGCTTTTCTCCCTTCAGATGTTGTGGCAAGGAGTTAAATAGCTGTGGGTCTTTGAATCCCAAGCTATTTCAGTACATGGTCCTCGCTCTAGTTAGGATATTTGGAACAGTGCAGTGACCTTCATTTTGAGGTTTGATATAACTCTCAATTCCATGTCATAAAGTGTTGTAGCTTTATGTCAAAGTCTTCTGTAGAGATACCGGAAGACAGGATATGTTCCATACCTCTCTCCCAGTACCCTTCCAATCCGCTTTGTGAAAGTTCAGGTTGGAGAGGAGTTGGGTACTACTAGTAGCCTACATGTAAGTAGTCTTTTGCTGACCATACATTGGTAATTCTATTAAGTTATGGTCCGAGAAAATCGTCGGTGTCCCCCAACATTGATCATGCAAGAGTTTGGACTCCGAAGGTGAAGCCGGACAAAACGCCGCTAAGCATTCTGACAGGTGTGATAACGCTTCAAACAGCTCGTCACCGTAATCTGATTAGTAATAACGTAAGATAAAGGATTAGCTTGATGATGCACCCCCAACGCACCCACCTGCCGTGAAATCTGAATCAGGAATTAACTTTGATTATTGTAGTAGTAGTAGTAGTAGTAGTAGTAGTAGTAGTAGTAGTAGTAGCAGCAGTAGCAGCAGCAGCAGCAGCAGCAGTAGTAGTAGTGGTAGTAGTAGTAGTAGTGTTGGTGGTGGTTGGAGAGTCAGTAGCGTTTTGTTCCAAAAGTAGGTTTTCAAGTTGTTTTTTTTTTTTTTCACTTTTGTTTTTGTATTGCTGAGTCATGGCAAAAACATAACGAGGAAAACGAAGAAATTTTCAAAAATTCGAAAACAGACGAGATGTTTCATTAAGAAAATTCCAGAATGGGAAAAATATAAATATAAAAGTGTTTTTTTCTTTCTTTTAATAAACAAAAAGAAACCCAACCAAACACAGAAAATTTTTAAAAAATAACATATTTATATTTAAAAATATAATCTAACGATTTTATTGAGTGGAAAGCAAATTTAATGATTATTTCAACAAAAGATAAAATAATGAACAAAACAAAAACAAAAAAATAAACTTACCCCACGAAAAAAAACAATAAAAAAATACTCAAAAATTTTTTCTTTTTTTTGGTTTTATTTAGTATCTTTTTTAGTTCTGTGGTTTCTTTTTGTTTGTTTTAAGACAATGTATAGATCTGAAGATTTTTATATTTACCAACAAACAGCAACGAATACGTTGAAAACATACTTTGAAGAAGGAGAAAAAGCATTTTTTGCTTTTTTTGTACTTTCATATTCATACACACTTAGGCATATATATATATATATATATATATATATATAAACGTGTGTGTATGTATAGATGTAGATGTACATATGTATTACGTAAACATATGTTAGTGTACGTGAGATTACGTATGGCCATACAGAAAGGCATACAAATATTAATTGGAAAAGCACTCAATACGAATATGTGGAGTTTAAAATATATTTTACATTCAACCATAAAGACTAAATTAAAAATTTTACATACAAACATACGAGAAAATAAAATAATGTAAATTACTATATAACAATGTATCTATGTTTGAGTGTTTGCGTGTGGGTGTGTATGCGCGCTAACATAGGTGAGTATCTATCTATACCCGTAAATATGTATGTATGTATATATATTTATATATATATATATATAGACGAGAAAACAAACACACACACGCAATATAAATATATATATAAATATATATATATATATATATTTATATATATAAATATATATCTATATATATATCTATATATACAAATATATATATTATATTTACACAATCAAACACACACACACATATTTATACATAAATATATATATAAATACATACACATATATAAATACTTAAATATATATGTAAATGTGTATGCATATACATACATATATATATGTATATTTATTATATTTATATATATATATATGTATGGATACGCACTTTATACATACATCAAGCATCTCTTGTGAAATAAACGATGTGAATACGTTGTGAGTGGACGCGAAATAAATTGGTAAATTCGAAAAATTGGATTTCATCAAAAGAAACTGCTTAAATGTATGATGAACTGACAGTAAATATTTTTGGAAACATAAGATTTTTCTAAAAGCCTACGAACAATAAATACAGAATTAATGATAAACATTGTAGTGATCAACAGATTCGATAGAAAAAAATAATATAGATTAAAATATAAGCAATAAATACATTTAAGTCTGTGGAAGATGGAGGATCAATATAAAAGAAAATCAAATGATTTAATAAATAAATATAGAAAGCAATTTAATTTTTATGGTAAACAAGTGATGGGAGGCAGGTTCGATTTCCTGTCGATTTGCTCTGTTTTGAAATTTAAAAAGAAATGGTTATTATTTACGAATGTGTAAGGTTCAATATATATGTTTGAGTGTGCGTGGGTTTGTGTGTCTGTGTCTCTGTGTGTATACCAGCACATGTACGCATACGTATGGATGGATGTTTGGATCTCTCTCTCTATATATATACATGCATACATACATGTATATCCATGTATGCATATACTCACATATATGAATTTGCGTGTCATTGTGTATATACATATTTAGAGTGTGTTGAAAATGGTTTTATGGAAAACATTTCTCTCTCCGATAAACACACATTGCGGCGGGCCTTCAGGTTATAAGTATATTATATATATAATATATATATATATATATAATATATATATATATATATATATATATATGTATATACACGCACACACACATGTATACATACATACATACATGCATACATACATACATATATATACATACATATAATATATATATATATATATATTATATATATATATATATACAACAATATAAGGAATGACCATAATAGGGCATTCGACTCACTAGAAAGGGCAGCCAAAATCAAACCGCTAAATAGTTGTAATTCTGAAATAGAAAGAGAAATAAAAACGTTTACCCCTTTCATCTCTGTTTTTATTTCTCTTTCTATTTCAGAATTACAACTATTTAGCGGGTTGAATTTGGCTGCTCTTTCTAGTGAGTCGAATGCCCTATTATGGTCATTCCTTATATTGTTGAATGTATATCATATAGTCTTTGACTATGTTTTCTTTCTCACTAGACCGCTGGTAGAGGAAAATTTTTTCTAGAATTTTTTGCTACCCTTATATTTATATATATATATATATATATATATACACACATTTACATTAAGTTATTTTCGAACTGTTGTGGAATTTCGAATTTATATACTCACAATCTTATACATGGTAACATTATAAAAATTTTAGTGAAAATATGTATCTGTCTTGTAAATTAAATCTTTCTGCCTGTTGTTATTTCTTCATATCGCCAATATCTTCGTATTTTATAAACCATGATGTGGTTCTTTGCAATTACGATTTCCAGCCGTTATTGAGTTATAATCTGATTTCTGTTAGTTACCCTTAAGCATAAGTCTTGCAAAAGAACATGGATTATTTGAATAAACAACAACCGTTTTATGTCATTATAGAACTAATTTTTGTAATTTTGGATTTTTAGTTGCCTAATAAATAATTGTAATATTGAAAAAAAAATTAATGACATCAAACGAGGTGTATTAAACAAGTGAGTTTTCACATTAATTCTAACATATATAAAATTAAATCTATTTAAAATCTGATATTAATGGTGGCGAAAATTTATTACGGTAGCGTTGTGTGGAATCGCATACGCTTCTATTTGTTATGAATATATATGAGAAGTATGTATTTATGAGTGTATGTATGTATGTATGTATGTATGTATACATACTTATGTAACTGTCCGAAATGGTAGTGACTTCTGGTACTTGACTGAAGGAAGAAAGCTGAGAATAACCCGTCTTTTTGCCTGTCCTTCTAATAGTTATTTCTCTTGTCCGCCTTTGTGTCGTCTGTCTGTCCGAACGCTTTAATATCCTCTTTTGTGTCTTTGTTACTCACACACACACACAACACAGAAAACACACACACACATACACACACATATATCTATCTATCTATTATATATATATATATATATATATATATATATATATATATATATATATATATAATCAAAAAAGTGTAATAACATAGATTACTACCAGTGGCCCAGCACAAAGACGAATTAGTCATTAGTCATTAGACAAAATATTATTCATATAGAAATATAATTAAGGGCTCCTAAATAAGTATGCCAAGTACATATATATATATGTATATATATATATATATATATATATTATATATATATATATATATTATATATATATATATATGTACATATGCACACACAAATATGTATAATATATATTATATATATATATATATATACTATATATATATATATATATATATATATATATATATATATATATATATATATATATATATATATATGTACATATGCACACACACATTTATATTTGCACACACATACGTATGCATACATGTGATAAAACTCCGGGAAGAACATTTCTGCTTTGAATAGATTTTAATATTCAACTTTATAAAACGCCATAACCAAACCGGATGCTGGTTGTTTGACTGTTTACACGTTTAGTTTTTTTTATCTCAAATAAGCTCAGAACCCTCTCCAGAATTTTATCCATCATACACCGTCATCTTTTGGTTATTGTTATCATAAATGTTCTCCTTCACGTCATCGTCATCATCACATAATCATAATCTTGGCTGTCGTCGTCATCATCTATGTAGTAGCAGTAGCGGTTGTGGTAGTAGTAGTTAGTAGTAGCAATAGTAGTAGTAGTAGTAATGATAGTAGTAGTCGTAGTAGTAGTACTTCTAGTAGTAGAAGTAGTAGTTGTTGTTGTAGTAGTAGTAGTAGTTGTAGTAGTAGTAGAGTAGTAGTAGTAGTAGTAGTGTAGTAGTAGTATACTGTCTACGATATGTCTAGATCATATAATTATCTCGGCAATAATGTTTCATTAAACATATACATATGTATGTATGTTTATATATATTATATATATATATATATATATATGTATGTATATAAATGTGTGTGATTTTGTATATATATGTGTGCGTGTGTGTGTACGTGTGTAAAACAAATATAATTTTTAATATTTTGTTTTAAATTTCGTCTGTTTTTTAATTAGTTATTATTGCCTGTTTACTCTAGAAAATACGAATTAATAAAGAACAGACATTAAAATGGAAATTAAGCGAGAATAATCACACCATGGCTCAAAATGTACACTCCGCTCTCAACAGCCATCTAACAACTCAACCTGAGCACAAAATAACTTGATGAATACACTCAACAACCAACACACAACAAACTCAACAGCTAACTGACAACACACACAACACTCAACTCAGAAATTAAAACTAAAATTCAACGCCAATTACACACCTAACAACACTGTACACTTAACACTCA
>NC_043024.1:13357034-13364534 GCF_006345805.1 Octopus sinensis
ACTGCCAATAATCCTCCCACCTCGTAGTGGTAATGAATTTATCTCCGATCGAAACCCTGACAGGCATGTCATATTCTTTTTTGTAATAAAATTACCCTGTCTGACCACTCTGCTTTGATTATTGTTTATTGTTTTCTCAGTTAATGGTTGAACTGCGTAAAGTATATTTTTAATGTTATACAAGACTTATACATACACATGTGTCAGCAGAGAGTACGTCTCTGTATCTCTCTCTCTCTCTCTGTATCCCTCTATCTATTTATCTATCTATCTATCTATCTATCTATCTATCTATCTATCTATCTATCTATCTATCTATATATATATATATATATATATATATATATTTATCTATCCGTCTATAGATACATACACACACACATAAGTATGTATGTATGTATTTATACATATATCATATGGGTGTATGTAATGTATGTATGAATGTGTGTGTACGTGCGCATGTGTGAGGGCATGTGTGTATGTATGTGTATATATATATATATATATATATATATATACACAAACACACACACACACATATATTATATATATATACATATTATACTATACATACATATATATATATATGCACACTGTTAAAGATTACTAGAACGTTAAAGCAAGACCAACATCTCAAGTCATATAAAATATTAGATATATATATATATATATATATAATGACTGTATGTATACATAAGCGTATATATTTGGCTGTATATATATATTCTTCAATGTAATATATTTATAATTATAATATATACATATATATTTAATACATACATACATACATACAACATATTATATATATATAGATATATATATTATATATATATATTGCATATATCTGTATAGATAGATATAATCCATACATATATGTGTGTGTATACATAAAAAGCATATATATAATAGTCTATATATGTATATATATGTATATATAAATACATATACGTGTGTGCATGTGGATGGTGTGTGTCCGAGTGTATCCGTGTTGGGGGCTGTAGGGATTATTAGATATTGATGTTATATATTAGTATAGGATAAATCATTAGAATGCTATTATTTGTGATTCTCCTGCTCCAGACTGACCTCTACCAATGTATCACTAAACCACGACTTATTAGTCTCACTTCCTCTCATACACGATTGCGTTCATGATGACGACGACGACGACGCCGAGAACGATGATGATGATGATGATGATGACGATGAATACGGCGAAAATGATGGGGGTGGTGGTGATGGGGGTGGTGGTGACGATAATGTCCATAATTACGGTAATAATGATCATAAAGAGCGTGTCACTGCTGCTGATGTTGCTGCTGCCGCTGCTGTATGTGTATGTGTTGATGATGATGATGATGATGATGATGATGATGATGATGATGATTATAGTTATAATGATGATGATGATGATGATTATGATAATGATGCCGATGATGATGATTATAGTTATGATGATGATGATGATGATGATGATGCCGATGATGATGTTGATGATGATAATAATTATGATGATGATGATGATGATGATGATGATAATAATTATGATGATGATGATGATGATGATGATGATAACGGTGATGATGATGATGATGGTTGTGGTGACGATGATGCTGACGGTGATGATGATGATGATGATGATAGTGATGATGGTGATGATGATGATGAGGATGATGATGATGATGATGATGATGATGATGATAGTGATCAGGAATATGATGATGGTGATGATGATTACAGTATATTTCTACGCTGGCTGATCACACGATATTTATGCAGCAGCACCAAAACCAAAACAAAAAAGACAAAAAAACCCACCAGAGCGAAGGTTGTACATTTGGGTTTATTTAATTTCGTTTTTCTTTTCCTTCTATCGAAATGTTGTGGTGCCGAATAGACGTCCGCCAGTCGAAATTCTTCACAAATCGAAACTAATTACACAACCCGCCATTCCTATGTTCTTATATATATATAAAAAATATACAAACCAAGACGTGGTACTGTCTATCTAAGTTTACATTAAATGTTGTGCCTTTCCTTGCTTATTGTTTCTCGCTAGCTTACTCTTGCTCAGGAAAATCTATGTTCGAAGTAAGTTTAGATATGACGAGTCCAGCTTATAATTATGGTATTGTATATCTAGGACTGTGGTGGCACTTGGCTTGGTGGTTAGGGTGTCAGCATCATGATCGTAAGATTGTGGTTTCGATTCCTGGACCGGTCGACGTGTTGTGTTCTTCAGCAAAACACTTCATTTCACGTTGCTCCAGTCCACTCAGCTGGCAAAAATGAGTAATGCTCCGATGGACTGGCGTCCCGTCCAGCTGAGGAACACATACGCCATAGAAACAGGGAAACCGGGCCCATGAGCCTGGCTAGGCTTTAAAAGGGCGCATTTATTTATTTATTTATTTATTTAATATCTAGGATTAGGTAACTTCTTACGTTTTGCTGTGTACTGTCTCGATGGAGGTGACAGGGAAGGTGTATAAGGCAAAAAATGCAATAAAGAAGGGGAAAATGGCCGAGAGATGCAGACAGACGGGATAGATAAAAAAACACAAACTAAAACTCCAACAACAACAGCAACAATCATACAGACACCTGCACGAAACGTTATAATCTTCATCACACTGGAAACATACAGCAAAGAACTACTGAAACACGTAAAACAACACCCAAATATTCTTTTCTGCTCTAGGCACGACGCCTGAAAGTTTTGGGGAGTTGGAGCAGTCGATTAGATCGACATCAGTACGCAACTTGTTCTTAATTTATCAACTTCGAAAGGATGAAAGGCAAAGTCGGCCTCGGTGGAATTTGAACTCATAACGTAAATACAGACGAATTACCTATTTCTTTACTACCCACAAGGGGCTAAAAAAAGAGAGGACCAACAAGGACAGACAAACGGATTAAGTCGATTATATCGACCCCAGTGCGAAATTGGTACTTAATTTATCGACCCCGGAAAGATGAAAGGCAAAGTAGACCACGGCGGAATTTGAACTCAGAACGTAACAGCAGACGAAATACCGCTAAGCATTTCGGCCGTCATGTTAACGGTTTTGCCAGCTCGCAGCCTTCACAAAACCCAAATATTCTTTTCTACTCTAGGCACAAGGTTCGAAAATAACACCCAAATATTACAAGAACAATTTCATGACACAAACGTATAACATGGCGTCATAAAACCTATTGTTTTCTACTCTAGGCACAAGGCCCGAAATTTTAGGGGAGGGGGCCAGTTGATAGATCGACCCCAGTACGCATCTGGTACTTAATTTATCGTCCCCGAAAGGATGAAAGGCAAAGTCGACCTCGGCGGAATTTGAACACAGAACGTAACGACAGACGAAATACCTATTTCTTTACTACCCACAAGGGGTTAAACACAGAGAGGGGACAAGCAAGGACAGACAAAGGGATTAAGTCGATTACATCGACCTCAGTGCGTAACTGGTACTTTGTTTATCGACCCCGAAAGGATGAAAGGCAAAGTCAACCTCGGCTAATTTGAACTCAGAACGTAACGACAGACGAAATACAGGCTAAGCATTTCGCCCGGCGCGCTAACGTTTCTGCCAGCTCGCCGCCTTATACACATATACACGTATATTCCTAGAAAGAGAGAAAGTGAGAGAGAGAGAGAGTGACATTCAGACAGACTCGATACACAGACAAATACCACACCATAAAAAAACATGCAAACAGATATACTACCACACAGAAAATTCTATGTATTTCGTTTTGAAAACTTATGGAAAGCAATATCGGAAGAACATACAGTTATAATTGGAAATAAAGCGGAGAGAATTTATTTCATGAAGAAAAAAAAATTAAACCATCAAAGAAATAGAGAGAAAATCTATTACAGATTATAATTGCAATTATTTGTTCTTTAGTTGGCAATTAATTTAGAAATATTTCACATATTCACCAGCGTGGACACAAAGAACCCACAGAATATTATATACACTCTTCATATTAGCAAATTTCTAACTCAGCGCACTGTCATAAAAGATTTCAATTTCCAACAATAATTAATGTCTTTCGGCTTCATACGTTGTGTATGTGTGTGTGTGTGAGTGAGTGTGTACGTGTGTAGGTGTGTGTGTGTGTGCATGTGTGTATACATTTAAAGACAAACACATATATCGATACATACATACATACATACATACATACATACATACATACATACATACATACATACATACATATATGTATGTCTGTATTTATACAGGTGTGAAATTATATACATACACACAAGCACGCACACACAGACACACATATACTCACATACACACATCTCTCTTTCTCTCTTTATATATATATATATATATATATATAGATATAGATATAAGCATATAGATGATTACATATATACATATATACAAACATACATACATACATACATACAAACATACATACATACATACATACATACATACATACATACATACATACAAACATACAAACATACATACATACATACATACATACATACATACATACATAAGAAACACACGCTCGTACACTTATGTATGCACGCGAACAAACCTACATATATAGATATAAATGTGATCAGAATTTAAATAAATGTGTCCGTGTTTTATCTAATTCATGCGCCCAAATATGTATGGAATTGGTATCACAATCGCTGGCTGTGAGAACGGTTGTCCGATATTTGCAGACGGCATAACTCCACCCGGCTCGTGTGAAGCTGGTGCATGTGCACCGAATGCGTTCGCTGCTCTCTGGGTTCGAGGCAGGCAAGAAAACAGAGACGTTGGTATTCTCAAGCGTGTTTCTCAAATTGTAATCTGTTAAAAGAGGGAAAGTTATCTCCTTGAATCATACCGACGACCCATGAGGGCTGGTTTCCTGGTTTCATGGCGCATGTATTTCCCACTTCAACGGGTGGTCGCTCGCAGGTTTACTTATTTTTGCCAGCTGAGTGGACTGGATCAACGTGAGTGAAGTGTTTTACTCAAGAACATAACGCTTTGCTCGGTCAAAGAATCGAAACGACAATTTTACGACCATGAATCCAACACCCTAACCACTAAACCACGTGCCTCTACACAGTGTTTTCTGCATGTTTGTAGATCGTCTCTATGGACAAGTCTCTCGGGGCCGTCATCACGAGTGATGGGAAGCAGGAGGCTGGATTGGATGTTAGAATCGCAGTTATTTTCCCAGCAATGCGCCTGCTCCAACAATAGATTCTTCAGAAGAGAAGTTGTTAGAAAAGAGAAATCTTGCTGATTTTAAATTTTGCTTTTCGTTGCCTATCTTCACCCAAAGACATGGATGTTCGGTCATGAGTGAAAGATTACGGACCCGAAAAGAAGCGGTTGACATGAGATTCTCCGAATGTTTCTGCAATAATGTTAGTCAACAGACTACTTCGCTCAGAGATTAAGGAATCTCATGAATCTACGCCGTCAGGTACGCAACTTAAAGATAAATCAAAAGCAAGACAGTTGGATAATATCTATAGTTTCAGGTGATCAATCTTGACAATCCAGCAGGAAAATGTAGTGATGATTGCTTGTAATTGAAGCCTTATGGAGAATGTTTCTGAGACCTCAATTCCCGTGACCAATCCAGGAATTTTGGGCTACGAAATTGGATTGATGTGTACTTTCGAACGTGGAAAGACCTTTCATTACGGAAATAGTCTCTAGAGAAATATATCCCAGTTTGTGAAAAAATATTACGCGATAAATAGCGTCATAGGTACATGCATTTCTGCATTGTTACGCGTCATCATCCACAAATACTAAATTCGTTGTTCACAGACTTATGACAGCAATACACCTGCCATATAAGAACCGAAAACACTAAAGTTTTCGGTGTGCATAAAGTTTGTTTCAGAAGGAATTAATTCAAATAAGCCATACGAAGAAATGCTGATTAAAATAAATATCATTGTGCACAATGACATTTTACACATTCCTGTACACTCGAACGTTGGAAGAACTTTAGCTGCTGAAGCAGTTTCGAGGGAAAATATCTCATGTTGTCTAAAGTAAGATATTTCGTTTCGTAGTCATGTGGTACCGGTTTCGATTCCACTACGTCGCAAAACAAATCCTTATTAATTAGATGACGTAGACAGCAATTATATAAAGTTGCTTCACGTGGGTTGTGACTTTAATTTCCACGCCAGCCTCGCCACACTATATCAGGTTACTTCCAGTCGTGGATTACGTCATAGGTGCATATCTCTGTGGAATATTCTGCCATTTAGACTTTTATTTCATGCGCAAGTGCTTCGATAGTTCGAACAGGTAAATATCCATCATGAAAATCGACGGAAATCCATTCACTTATTTTAATTGTTTAAGAGCGCTGTGAGCTATAATATAGTTAGTGATTTCCCGTTCTCAGTTGAGTTCTAACCTTTATCGATTTTACCTTTCCTACTTCAATATAAAACAAAGCAGGAATCAAACGCTAATGTCTATAATAGTGAATTTATCCTTCCTCCAAAATGTATTGTTAATCATTCGAAGATTTACACTTCCTTTGTTCCGACTGTTAATGTCCTCATCATTTATAAGTATTCTTGGAAAGACATTTGCTGCAAATACTCACAATTTTGTAATTATTTTCCTTTCCTGACAAACAAACCGAACGATATTACACACAGTTATGAACAGAAGTAGTTATAACTTTGACGACAAAGCTGGATTTCTATGAAATCAGTAGCGTAATAGCGCAGGCGATGAGTAACAAGAGAAGTTTGTTTATAACGAAACACGATAACAGACTTCATAATAATCATTTTAGTTTACGTGTGCGAAGCAGAACAACATTTGATTAAACATTTTCAAGAAATGTAAGGTTCTTCTTAAAAGCCACTCAACTGGACAGCCCACACTTCAAGAAGATAATAGCAATTTCTGTAGTCAAATACTCATTATGATGGCAAACAAAAGGATATTCCAAGGGGACATGCGAACATCTCATTAACTTCATTTGATATGGTGATTTCCTCATTGATATTTCGCTTGAACTTTGCATAATGATAAAACCGCAGACATTACAAAGTTCTGACAATGTAGCAAAAAGAGAGAAAAAAAGAGAGAAACAAGCCAGAAAAAATAATGAAAAGAAAATATTAAAAAAAAGTGAGAGAGAAAAATCAGCGAGAAACGAAAGAAAAGCCAAGATAATTGAAGCAAGTAGAGATCTTGTTGGAGCTGAAATCTACAATGGATGTTCATAATTATCAACCGAAAAGTCAAGGACGCGAGACGTGAAAAAGGAAATTCGATTAAGCAGTTTGTTGTGTAAAAAAGTTGTAATAACTCCCGTTTATATCATTGTCATTTGAGAAAAACTGCCTTAATTAATAAACTATTAAATTAACTCGAAGTTATACACCTTTAGGTGAATGATAGTAATAAGAAAAAATAACTAAGGCGGAGAGTTGGCAGAACCGTTAGCACGCCGGGCGAAATGCGTAGTCGTATTTCGTCTGCTTCT
>NC_043024.1:13369534-13377034 GCF_006345805.1 Octopus sinensis
TCAGCTTTGTCTTGTACTTTTAAAACAATGCAAGTGTGTGTGTGTGTGTGTAAGTCTCTGCTCGCACTTTACTCATTTCCTCGTATTTCCCTCCGCATCTATGCGCACAGTATTAACTGTCAGAGTTTCGCAATGGCGCTTATTTCTTAAAACATTGTGCCTGTCTTTGAAGACTGATAACATTATTGATGAAAGACTGGTTTATAAAATTAATATTCTAATATGTAAATAAGTTCACAAATACGACAGTTTATTAAGATATTCAATGTAAGCGTAAGACGGACAGAAAGTAGAGGATAAGAACCAAGAGAAAGGAGGGGGGTAGAGAAGAAAAAAACCAATAAACAAAATGGAGAAAGGTGGAATCGAGAGACATATTAAATGAGGAATGAAATCTAGAAAAAGAAAGAAAAACAAGCGATTACGAAGGAGTAGAAGTGTTTGAGAGAAAGAAAGATCATTAAAGGAAGGAGCCGACAAGAAATGTGATAATATAATTGTTGTGCATCACTGACTAAGTTAATT
Organism: Octopus sinensis; assembly: GCF_006345805.1. Lineage (NCBI taxonomy): Eukaryota > Metazoa > Mollusca > Cephalopoda > Octopoda > Octopodidae > Octopus > Octopus sinensis. The sequence goes on from NC_043024.1 coordinate 13,370,060, forward strand.
TCACTGGAAAGAGATAATAATTTTCTCGCATTCCATTTATTTCTATCCCTGCGTGTGTGTGTATGTGTGTGTGTGTAAGTGTGTGTGAGCGCGTGCATGCGTTCTTCCGTTGCTTGTTGTTATCTTCCTCGTGGTACATGGAAATCTACGGCGGTTCTGCATACCAGCACTTGAATTCCTTAAAATATGTTTACATGCACTGATATTGTTCTGGTTAAATACATTTTTTTCTGCTGTGTATAACCACTCTTTATCGAATGATATCAGGTACAGGAGTGGCTGTGTGGTAAGAATCTTCCATCCTGTTCCCATATCTCCGGGTTCAGTCCCACTACGTGCCACCTTGGTCGAGTGTCTTCTACTATAGCGTCGGATCGACCGAAAGTGTTTTGCGAGTGGATTTGGTAGATGGGAACTGAAAGAAACCCGTTGTGTGTGTGTATATATATATATATATATAATTTAAATTCACGGAAAACAGAAGACAAAATATTAGATAGATGAATTTGGTAGATAGGAATTGAGTGGCTGAGTGGTAAGTAGCTTGCTAGCCAACCACATGGTTCCGGGTTCAGTCCCACTGCGTGGCATCTTGGACATGTGTCTTCTGCTATAGCCCCGGGCTGACCAATGCCTTGTGAGTGGATTTGGTAGACGGAAACTGAAAGAAGCCTGTCATATATATGTATATGTATATATGTGTGTGTGTGTTTGTGTGTCTGTGTTTGTCCCCCTAGCATTGCTTGACAACCGATGCTGGTGTGTTTACGTCCCCGTCACTTAGCGGCTCGGCAAAAGAAACCGATAGAATAAGTACTAGGCTTACAAAGAATAAGTCCCAGAGCCGATTTGCTCGACTAAAGGCGGTGCTCCAGCATGGCCGCAGTCAAATGACTGAAACAAGTAAAAGGGTAAAAGAGTATATATATATGTGTGCGTGTGTGGGTGGGTGGGCGTATTCATATATACTTATATATACACACACACATATATATATATATATATATATACTCAATATACACATACACGTATACACACACACACACACACATATATATATATATATATATATATATATATATATATATATATATATATATATATATATATATATATATATACATGTGTATACATAGACGTGACTAAGTTGACTGACGTTGCTTGATAGCAATACTAGTCAGAAAAACTTTTAGGCACGGGGAAGCATTTATCTAAGGATTTATTGCGAAGAAGCTACCTCAATAATTTATAATCTTCACTTTCACCATTTATGGAATCAGCCTCTGATTCCTACATTGTTTTCTATAAAACTTTAGCTTTAATCCTCAGCAAACGGTTGAGAGTCACTGATGAGGTTTAATCAAATCCGAACTCATCGATGATCAGGCATTGTCTCGCTCGCCGTAGGGAGCCTGTCACCCTTGTCAGTCATGTGATAACCGCTTCCCGTGGCTAAGTGCTGTTCTAACTCTTATTTCTAGCAACGGTGGGGGCTGACATTTATACTTCTGTCTTCTGGTTGTAAATTGCAGATAAGCCTTTGGCTCGTCGATGTCTTATCATACTCTAAAGCCGAAGTGTGTTCTGTTAAGAACGTATAAGAGTACAAATACAGCTCGTTCACGCTTAGAATTCCCAAATAGCCAGTAGTATTCTTAGTTTTCAAAGAAGAAGCCATGGATTTTGTAGCATGGAAATCTAGATTTAGTTACGGAGACAGCAACTGAGTATCACCTGAGGAGATACATATATATCTTCTTATACAGGTAAATCGCTACATAATTTAATTTAAACTTAGATTTAAATCCTGCATATATGAGGATATGTATGTGTCGAAATATTTGTAGCGTTTATATAGCTGCCAAACCGTACTTACTCTTGTCTTTGACTCTTTTACTTTTTACTTTATATATACACACATATATACATATATACATACATACATATATACATACATACATACATACATATATACATACATACATACATACATACTTACGTACATACATACATACATACGTACATATATACATACATACATACATACATACATACGTACATATATACATACATACATACATACATACATACATACAATAATACATTCATACATACATATATACATACATACATACATACATACATACATACTTACGTACATACATACATACATACTTACATACATACATATATACATACATACATACGTATTTACATATATACATACTTATATACATATATACATACTTACATACATACATTCATACATACATACATGCATATCTACATACATACATACATACATACATACATACATAAATACATACATACATACATACATACTTACATACATACATGCATACATACATACATACATTCATACATATATACATACATATATACATACATACATACATACATACATACATACTTACATCCATATGTGTGTGTGTGTTTGTGATTGCCCTTCCCCCACCACCGCTTGACTACCGTGTTGTTGCGCTTGCATTCCCATCACTTAGCGGTTCGGCAAAATACACCAATTAAATACGTGATAGGCTTAAAAAATATGCCCTCGGGCTACTTTGCTTGACTAAATCCCCTCGAGACGTTGCCCCAGTTAGCCGCAGTTGGAAACAAATGGCAAACTCCTTGGCCACTGTTAGCTCTAAAACATTGCGTTTCGGTATACATTAGAATACTTTGGCGGTTGTTTGGTGAGTTGCATTTGAAAGTACCAGAAATGAAATCCAAGATTTTGTGTAATGCAGTTGGTGCTGGTACCCGAATTACTCTCTTAATATATTGTTGTACATGTTGTATAGGCGCAGGAGTATAGTGGCTGTTCGTAGGTAACTTGCTTGCCAACCACATAGTTCCGGGTTAAGTATCACGGCATGGTTCCTTGAGCAAGTGTTTTTTACTATAGCCTCCGCCCAACCAAATCCTTGTTAGTGGATTTAGTAGACAGAAACCCGTCGTATATAAATACATACATACATATATATATATATATATATATATATATATATATATTTATAGAATAAAAAATGGAGTCAACGCAGGTTTAAAACAAGTATTTTTTCTTTCTACATATGTTTCAAAAATTCCACTGATACTTATTCAAAGAATAAAAGGTATAAACAATGCAATCTTCTCTTCGGGAAAGTGAAAAAACGAAACTTGTCAATACGACATTTTAGCAAAATACACTCATCTATATATATTATATTATATATATATATATAATATATATATATATATATATATATTATATATATTATATATATATATATATATATATGTATATATATATAAAGATATATTATATATATATAATATATATATTTGTTGAAATGGAAAGATGAATTATCTTGTTACGGATTATTCAAAAGTTTAACCGATACCTGGGTAGCAAAAATCACAGCAGAAAAAACACGGTTGGGGATATGACCATATGGTGTTGCAACCGTGCGTTGGTGCGTATAATTGAAGTTTAATATAATTAGTGAATGGAAGAAATGGAGTTGAACGAAGATTGTACAGAATTCCTTTTATTACATTCTACACATGTTTCAAAGGCCACAATTTTCCAAATTCTGATTAAATAAGGATACCATATTGCAGCTTTCTCTTCAGGAAAAACCAGGAATTACGTTGTCAGAACAATACAAAACAAAAGCGCAGCAAAGCAATTCGAACGAGGACGCTCCTTAAGAGCCCATGGGTAAAATTTTACCCATGGGCTGCAATATGGTATCCTTATTTAATCAGAATTTGGAAAATTGTGGCCTTTGAAACATGTGTAGAATGTAATAAAAGAAATTCTGTACAATCTTCGTTCAACTCCATTTCTTCCATTCACTAATATATATATATATATATATATATTTATATATATATATATGTATTTATATATAATATATATATATATATTATTAATATATATATATATTATATATATATATATATATGTATATATATATGTATATATATATATATATATAGTATATATATATATATTTATATATATATAATATAGATATAGTATATATATATATATATATATATATATATATATATATATATATATATATATGTGTGTGTGTGTGTGTGTGTGTGTATGTGTGTGTGTGTGTGTTTGTGTATCTGTGTTTACGACCCCGTAACTTGGCGGTGCTACAAAAGAGGACGATGGAATAAGAACTATGCTAACAAAGAATAAATCCTGTTGGTGGTGCCGATTTGCCCGAATAAGGGCTTTTTCCAGCATGGCCGCAGTCTAATAACTGAAACACGTTAAATAAAAAATAGAAAAAAAATTATAGAAAATTCTTAACCCGCTCCACACCATTGGCTTTGGCGTCCAATGCCCTTCTGAAGTGTGAATGGTTGGCACCAAAAGAAATTCTTCTATTGCGATCTTACATTCGATAGAAGATGCTTAAGAATTTCTTCGAGTTACAAGATATTCAGGATGAAGTTTGAGATATTTCATATTTTTCTTCAAGATTATAAGAAGTGTTTTGCAGCTTTATTGAGGTGTACCAAAATCTCATTAAGTTTCATTCAAATGTATTATTTCTCTGCTAACCCTGAACGCATTCTCCAAAATATATACCCGTTATTTTTCTGTAAGGTAATTGCTGTAATTAATTTTTTAAATGCATCGCTCACATCGCTTTTGGGTCTACAGATATCTGTATTCGAGCATGCGTGAATATGAGTGCGTATGCACATACAAAACACACATATATTTGTATTTATGTATGTGTGTGCATATATATATTTACCTATCTATCTATCTATCTATCTATCTATCTAACAACGAAAAAACAGAACACAGGACAGACAACAACAATATATATATATATATATATATATATATATAATATATATATATATATATATATATATATATATATATATATTATAACGGAAGCTTTATGAAAATAAACAAAAGACGAAGGCAGGTGGAAAACAAACGAACAATTGTATTAGTATATATATATATATATATATATATATATATGTATGAATGTATGTATGTATCTCTGTGTGTCTGTGAGTGTTTGTGTATGTGTGTGTACATGTATGGTGTGTGTATCATGTTGTAATTTACAGTTTGGGGATTAATATTTCTAAAGCGATTTATTATTTAAAACCTATTGCCACAGAAGCAAACAATTTTATCGTTTTGTCTTCTTGTCTTCCTTCTCCTTTCCCTTCTTCGCTCTTTTATTCTTCTTAACATTATCAATATTATCGCATTCAATTGATAATGATGGTGTTGACGATGTTGATTAAGATAAAGTTAATGGCGGTGCATTGAGGGGATAGAATAATGAAAAACAGAATCCTTAGGACTACGTCACCAGATTAAATAGGAAGAGAAATTTTTAAATATTCGCTACAATTTGATAGAATTCCTGATAAGTCGATGTTAACTAGAAGATTATGATAAAAAAAAAGGTTCAAGAGAGAAATATGGAACATTAAAAATTACAGCTGAATACCATAAGCACGCAACTCATTCCGCGTTCTGGCTGGAGATAATAGTTAATGCTCCCTTATTTTACACCTTCTTATAAGGAAATAATTTGCAGAGAAAAAGAGTGAGGGAAAAGATAGATAGATAGATAGAGAGAGATGTTCATACGTATGTATTTATATATGTACACACACACACACACACACACAACGCGCACACACACACAAACACACAAATACACACATATATATATATGAGAGTGAAGACTATTGAAAAGGTTGCAAGGCGCAACGAAAATTTTAGGAAAATAATAAGAAATAAGTGGAAATTTTATCGGTGTGTGTGTTACATTATAGGACACAAAAAAGAGAATGACTCTCCCCGGGCACAACAGAAAATGCTTCAACACACGAATTCATATAAAGAACCTTGCAAACCAAATCCCAAAACAACACACACACACACACACGCACATATATATATATATATATCTTTAGTTCAAATTTACAGAAAACAAAAGCCGAGACAGCTGAAGGAATAATAAGCAGGTATACTTATTTGACGCTCGGGGGGAGTGGAAATGTCTTTAACGTTTCGAGCCTACGTTCTTCAGCAGAAAGGAATGAGAGATGAGAAAAAAGGAAAGAGAACGAAAAGAGACAGAGAGAGAAAAGAATGTATAGGATTTAACAGTTGAACAAGATGGAATGGCGTCTATACCAAGTAGATTTTCTTTATTTCTGATCCTTCATGATATCCGGCTTTCCTTTCATCTGACCACATCTGAGAGGACTTAGCAGGTTCTGCAAATGATCATACCCCTTCTTAGCTGTCTTGATTTATAGTTCCCGCATATTTCCTAGTGTAGGTACAACGTTGCCTTATATCAACAGACGTCTGGGTTTCGTTTCTTTAGTTGTGGTTGATAACATAGTACGTGTTCAATGTATGTTGAATGCTTTCGATGACAGTTTGTGACGTCCAATGTAAAACATGAAGAATATACATTGAACAAACTTTCAGATTTTATCAGATAACTAGCAGTATCGCCCGGCGTTCCTCGGGTTTGTTTCGACCTTTTATAATTGGAATTTTTGAAAAATACTTATTTTGCATTATGTAGCTTGTTATTCTCTTTAAGTGAACATTTTTCTGGTTGAAATACACCGAAAAATGCCGACACAGTAGTCAATAAATCGTAAAAAACGGATTTTCATAGAAAAAAGAGCATCTTTTTAAAGTAAATAATTTTTGGTGTTAACATGATCCGATTTGAATTTCTTCTTCTACGGAAGGAAGAGCAAGCCTTCTTCTATCATATTCTCAATTTTGGTCAACTTGAGCCGCAGGGTCTCGGAGGAGATAGTGTTAGTTGAAGCCTACCGAACCTGCCATACACAGACAACTTCAGCTTTATATGTATATATACAGATAAGCATACGGCGTAAACGTCCTATGTGTGCTTCTAAGAATATAATGAAAAT
>NC_043024.1:13379534-13382034 GCF_006345805.1 Octopus sinensis
TATGTATATGTATATATATTGTGTATATATATATGAATAAATGTGTTTATATATATATAGATGTACAAATATACATACATATATATATATATATGTACACGATAGCCTTCAATACACTCGAAGCAAGTTGTTTTTGGAACTCAGTATCTACACACTGTTATTATTTCTATGTACTTCGGATTTCGGCCTTTCCGCAAAATAATCATATATGTATATATGTATATATGTGTATCTATATATATATATATATATATATATATATATATATATATATATATGTGTGTGTGTGTGTGTGTGTGTGTGTGTTTCTTTTAGATAAATATAATACTTTTGACAGTCTGTGGTTAAAAACATCTTAAGTAAGCTAGATAAAAACAGGACCTTATAACTTCTTTATATCTCGGATAAACTCTCAACTTTATTACAACTGTCAGTTTCACCGAATCTTTGGATCCTCAGATAATGAGATTAGCCTACCTTTCTTTCACGTCTGATTAGCTGTTTGTGAGAGTTTGTGTGTTTCTCGCTTCATACAGTGTAATTACATACATACATATATGTGTGTGTATGAGAGAGAGTTTTGGGATATCTCGAAGCACGCTTACAAATCTATAAATAAATGTTTGGAAATATTGGCTGGAAAAATGTTTTGTGTAGGAAAAATCTGAAGCTGTGTTTGGTACACGAATCTTATCTACTGTAAGTATTGCAGGGGTCCTACCATTGGATCCAAGAAATCCTGCGAATTCCATTGTCCTTTTAAGATCTTTTGTTGTAATCGCCCAGAAATTTTTGCTCTTGTCGTCATACAAATTTTATAAATTCTCGTAAGAACGGAAATATTTCCTTTTAGGAATACCTCGTCGCGTGTATATAATACTTTAAATGGTAGCATGTAAATATTGCGTCGAGAAACTCTTTGAGATTGAAAAAGATGCAAACGCTGGGCGTGGAGGACGTATTTTCCTTTCAAATGGACGTAGCAGGCATTCTATCATTTGATCAAAATAATCCTTTATGTAAAACTGGTAGACTGTCGGTTACGATGACGAGTGATTGATTTGGCCTGATGAATAGAACAACTTGGCCAGGAAGTTAAAGAGAAAATGGCTGAACATGCAACAGACAATTTTGCACCATTAACGCATTCTAGGAAAGATTCAACGTGATGAGCCTGGAATTTTGAATTGCCTGTATAACTCATTTTCTTCAGTTGAATGGGAATCGAACTCACGAACGTACGATCTGCAACCGAATATCCTAACCATTTCACCACACGCCATCACAGTGTGGGAACCTTTGCTCTTTCTTTCTCTTCTTCAACACTACCATGCCTCAAGCTAACTACAAAACTCTCATACACACACACACACACACACACATACATATATAGGAATTTTTGCGTAATGAGATAAAAAAAATCAAGGCTGTGTAGATGTTATAACATTTATAGGTAGAAGGTAGAAGCTGTTTCTAGGATATTTATTAATTATATCCCTTCATTGGAGACGGTGTGAGAGGATGGTTAAGTAATAGTTACTTTATATAGGGTACAAAATAGAGAGTGAGGTGGAGGAAAGAAAATAGATGTTAATATATGTAGGGAGGTATAGTAGTGTTGAAGAAGAGAAAGAAAGGGAAAGATTTCTCACACTGTGGAAAGTTTCCCAAACCCTCTATATTTTATGAGCAAAGGTACATCCTCAGAGGAAAAACGGTCGGGAAAATGTTTACTTATAGATATTCCGTTAACCAATTCAAATTTCTCAGCATTATGTTAGCGGTCGCAGTCGCTGTCCAAGTGTTGGTGTAATCAACTCTCCACGTGTTGGTATAGACAAACATCTAACTCTCGTTGTAGGCAGCTCACTATTTGTTGGTTGAACTGTCGGGTTTTCAGGTGTAGGTCTTTGTGTTAAATCAGCGTAACTAACAGAGAAAAAGTGCAAAGATGCCTACCTTAAAATGCCCGCAAATTCTGGATAAATCCTCCAATACACTTTAACTCTCAGTTCCACCGTATCTTCTGGTCATCAGATAATGAGATCAATCTACCTTTATTCTGTTGATGATAAGATAACAATGGACGAAAATGTATATTTTTAAACAAAGCCTTCAATTACGCACGGTGTGTTATTATTTGCCTCTCTGTGTATAGAACGTAAATATTTTCAGTTTAAGCAGCTCAACACAAGTGCTTATATATACCTTATTTCCACTCTTTTCAATGTACTCTAAAACACGATTTAATTCTAAACAAATTTATAAAAAGTAATTATTTAAACTCGTGCAATACATCAACGAAAACTAATATCTCTAAGACACTTATTAATGGGAATTCAAATAAATATCGGATATATATATCAGATTCTCTTTAAGTAAATATATATTTACATATATATTAATATAAATTGATATAAATATACTTCATATTATATGACATTTATATTTATATTAATATATTTGATAAATATTTCTATATGAATTAATAAAAATGGAA
>NC_043024.1:13389534-13392034 GCF_006345805.1 Octopus sinensis
ATCTTACGCATGCTCCTATGTGATTTTGTTGCGCTCTGAACTATAAGGAGCGGCTCATTTGAAATATATAAGTGTTATAGAAATTTGCTCCGATATGAAAAAAAATATAACCCCTAATAACAGTTAGAGATTTATCAGTGAAACCCTGGTGATTTCATTGCCGTCTCGCCCACCAGATAATGTGTCCCTGGATGTTTTATCCGGTTTAAATATCCCTCACTGGTTGTGCACCGAAATAAGAGCTAGTATATATTTACTTTCTCATAAATCAAGCATGGAAACAAAAACCCCGAATGATTACGAAAATATGGTATGTTAAATTCTTTTGACACGCTACTTTTATTATACATGCAACGTATTAATGAAGCTTCCCGCGAAGAACAGCCCGTGAAACCCCACCCTCTCTCTCTCTCTCTCTCAAATGCACGCACATATTTGTATGTGTGTATATATATATATGAATACATATGTCTGTATGAATATGTGTGTATTGATTGAAGTATTCTTTTCTTCCAAATACATACGCACGCATATACATATACGCAAGTATGAACTTGTGTATGTATGCGTGAATAGGTGTGTATGCATGTAGATGCATAAATAATAGATGGACGTGTAGGTTACGTAAGTTAATACACCCTAAACATAAAATAATAGATAAGGCAGGTAATTATGCGATGAATGTGTGAGTGTATATATAAGTATATAAATATATATATGTATGTATAGGTATATATGTATATGCAGGTATATGCATATATATATGTGTGTGTATATATACAAGCATGTAACGCCCACTTAAACACATATTGGTTCACGCACGTATATGTTTATATATATATGGAGGAGAAAAAGGTGATATAGTTATGCATACATATATATATATATACATAAATACAAAGATACATATATGTATGTATATATATATATATATATATATATATATATATACATCTATGTGTGAATGTGTGTGTATGTGCGTGTTCACTTATAGATACACACATATATACATATATACATTTATACATTCATACACATGTATACCTATATATATATATATATATATATGTATATTTATGTGTACATACATATGTATGTATACACACATTTATATATATATATATATATAATATATATATATATATATATATATATATTATATATATATACATATTTCTATATATATATATATGTATATATATGCAAGTGCAATATATTAGCTTGTATGTGTTCATTGCGTATTTGACATGTGTTTCCGTGGGTGCATATGGCTTTGTGTGTGTATGTGTGTATGTGTGTGTGTGTGTGTGTGTGTGTGTTTGTGTTTGGTATCTAAGTAGATGCTTAGAAGGTGCCTAAAATTCGATTGCCACTAATGAATAACTAATAAGATTTTGATGAAAATGTTTCAGCTTCCTCATCAATAGATGTTAATTGACAAACAAAGGCAGAGCTATATTTCAACCGACTCTTTCAGCGTTTGCCTTTTTCTCATTAGCAGCTTTTGCTCGGTTCCAGGGTGTGTTGACGGTGAGGGGGGTGAGGCTATTTGCCGCATTTCGTTTACTATTGCATAAATTTAACATGCAGTTGCTCTTGTGTTGCTGTTTAGCCCTAATTATTCTCTTGATCAAGTACACCAGTGATCATATACGTATCCGGGCTTTTGTATAAAGTATAATATAATTAAATTGTAAAATGAGATATGTTGGAGATTTAGCTGCAGTTTTTAATCAGTTAGATACACAAGATATATAATTAGTTCCTGGAATTGTGTAAGCCATACCAACAATGTTAGATTAGGCCTTTTACCAAGGGCATTCCACCTACCATCATGTTATGTTTTGTTTCGGTAAGTTTTAAGGTAAATCTATATAATTTTTGTTGTTTTTATGACAGAGATCTGGATTAAGAACATTATGTATTCACGATGCGACAAATTCTTTTTTCGCTGCTTTCGCGGGTTTCCATGAATATCTGTCGCCCTCCAATTCAATTATAATGAATTTGGATCGGGAGCTGGGTCATTGTGAATATTTCATTAGCTGATTATACGTTGGCGAGCTGGGACAACCGTTAGCACACCGGGCGAAATGCTCAGAGGTATTTCGTCCGCCGCTACGTCCTGAGTTCAAATTCCGCCGAGGTCGACTTTACCTTTCATCCTTTCGGGGTCGATAAATTAAGTACCAGTTACGCACTGGGGTAGATATAATCGACTTCATCTGTTTGTCTGTCCCTGTCTTCCCCTCTGTGTTTAGCCACTTGTGGGTAGTAAAGAAATAGGTATTACGTCCGCCGCTACGTTCTGAGTTCAAATTCCACCGAGGTCGACTTTTCCTTTCGTCCTTTCGAGGTCGATTAAATAAGTACCAGTCACGCACTGGGTTCGATATAATCGACTTCATCCGTTTGTCTGTCCTTGTTTGTCCCCTCTGTGTGTAGCCACTTGTGGGTAATAAAGAAATAGGTATTTCGTCAGCCGCTACGTTCTGAGTTC
>NC_043024.1:13394534-13404534 GCF_006345805.1 Octopus sinensis
TTATTGTTGAAGTCGAGTGAATTTGGAACATTATAATGTAGGTTTTTTTCAAATTTTTTTTCTTAAAATTGGAGCCGATTAAAATTGAGGTTGCTTTTGAAATATCTGGATAATTTTAGGTGTTTAACACTCAACATTCTTCCCACTGTTGGATTCCAAGTCAATTTTTCCCCACATTATTTTAATAATATTCAATTATCAAAAAGTGATGTCTAAACTGGGCAAAATGAGTAATGGCTAGTTCCTGCAATTTATTCTCTTTAACTGCATGGTGCTTGAATACATCGGGATGTTCCTTACATTATTTTCACTAATGATATACTTTAAACTACATTGTTCAACGTTCTGCTCATGCCGTTGATTCAAATCCTTGCAGGCTTTAAAATATAAGGGGTTTACGTAACCATAGGATCGAAACGTAATCGATCCGTTCTTTCTTCAACACATTCGAGGTTAACTTCGCTGTATGTACCATGCATTCTCTAATGACTTAAGACGTTATTTTATTCGTGAACAGTAACAAATAATCTTTTGACATTACCTCGCCACTCACGTTTGACCGAGCAGAATATTCATAATGTGACGAGAAGCGGGATAAAATGATAAAATATGATGCAACAATAATGTTTGTTTTTGTTGCTCCAAAGAAATGAAACAGAAAGCAAACGAAATTGAACTCGGGGTGCAGAGAACCGGGAGAAAAATATATCTGAATGCCTTTAACTTGACGGCTGGATGTCTGCCAAACGATGGCGTATTTAAGGGTCGATAAATAATTATGCATGCCGTGAAGGTGCCTGGATTAATAAACATTATTCTATCGGTTTATTTTGATTTGTGACGATTTACGGAGCAATCTTTAAAAGCAGAAAGAGGAAATAAGTAAGAAATTTCCGTAATCTCCGAAGAGAAAGGTGGATGCCACTGCCGAATATTAGAGGTGGGATTGCTGGGTAGTATTCGTATCATCCGATAGTATTTCGGGTGGATTATAGTTATAGCTATTTCTTTTGCGAATTCTAATTGTGCCTCGAGAAAATTCCACATTCTACGATATTCTGCTTTGAGAATTGTCATTTTGTCCAAGTTTGGGGTGACAGTTCCTCAGCTATTTGGAACGAGCTCATAGACGTAGTTCTACAGGTTCACTCACCTTGCTAGAAACGGCAACCCTTCTCCATTAAGCCAAACTGTATAGGTTCAATTCTAGCTTCTTTACATCGCTGCAGGGTTGTCATTTTGTCCACGTTTGGGGTGACTGTTCTTCAGCTTTTTGGAACATGCTCATAGACGTAGTGCTACAGGTTCACTCACCTTGCTAAAAACGGCAACTCTTCTCCTTTAAGCCAAACTGCATAGGTTCAATTCTGGCTCGTTTACTTCGTTGCAGGGTTGTATGTTATAGGAAACAAACCAGTTTCTCAAGTCTGCTCCTCCAAAACTCAACTGCAACAATAACAAACAACATGTGATAACCGTGTTGTTACGTTTCACAACAGAGTATCAACACGTTTAGTCTAGGTATCAAAAAAAAAAGAAAACCGAACAAAAGTAAAAAAAAAATGTAGTCACAAGACTTATTTCATTCGAAAAGTGTCGAGTCTAATTTTTTCTTTTCTTTTTCTTTTCTTTCTTTTTTGTTTTCCAAAAGAAGAAGAGAACATTCAGGAAACAAACGACAGAAATGTAACACGATAAAAGGAAATAATGAAATTTGCGAAATAGCCAAGTAAAATTAATCCATTTTATATAATTCTGTTGACGTTTCTCGCTCCGACTCTTACGTTTTACTCTCTCGCTTTCACTCACTTACTCGTTCATGATATACATACATATATATATATATATATATATATATATATGCCTGTGTGTATGTATATTTATATATATATATATATATATATGCCTGTGTGTATGTATATTTATATATATATATGCCTGTGTGTATGTATATTTATATATATATATATATATATATATATATATATATATATATATATATATATATATACATATATATATATATTATATATATATATACATATATATATATATTATATATATATATATATATACATATACATATATATATTATATATATATATATATACATATACATATATATATATATATATATATATACATATATATATATATATATATAGATATATATATATATATGTATATATATATATACATATATATATATCATATATATATATATATATATATATATAGATATATATATATATATATAATTTTCCGTTTTCTCTCTATACCTCAATGATAATATAAAGGAATGACTTTTCAATAGTTGATTATATTTAAAGCAAGAAAGTGCTTTTGTATGGCTTTATTATTATTATTAATTTTTTTGTTTATTCTTTGTTTGTTTGTTTGGCTTGTTTTTTGTTTTTGTTTTTAAAAGTAAAATTCAATGTAAAACCAACGAACGGACATAAAACATGGCGCCGATTTGAAAAGAGTGGAAAAAAAACAACAACAAACAAAACCACACACAAATCTTATTTTGACGAAAAGTGGCTAATGAAAACGAACTAATAAACAAGATATGGTAATGGTTGTTTCCCGCTATATCATTTATTAATATTATTCATAAGGCAACACCAGGCGTTTAAATAAGAAAGATCACTGCCAGACAAAATGGAGACCCGTACCATTTATCGATTCTTTCTGATCATTTATAATTTAGAGCTTTCGAGAAAATTCTTTAATAGCTCGTCGGAGAAGGCAGGGTGGATGTATAAATTAATAATGACGACCATTGTTGTAAAGAGAATCTTGAAAGCTATTTATTTTGTTTTGTTGCTTTGCTTTTCTTTCTATTCCCTTCTCTCTTTCTTTCTTTGTTTCTTTTCTTTCTTTTCTTTTCTTTTCGTTCTCACTAGCTTTTCGTAAATAACACTGACTTAGTCATAGTACACAATACAACGCCAGTGCTAAGTAAGTTTTTTTTTTCTACTGAACAAAAATATTTAAAAAATCCTAGAAAAAATATAAAATAAAGGACAAATGATATTACAATATCTACTACTACTACTACTACTACTACTACTACTACTACTACTACTACTACTACTACTACTACTACTGCTACATACTGTTATACTAAAAACGCCGATGACTACTTCAGTAAGAATAACTGTTACCACTACCAAAACTCCTACTCCCCTTAGAAATATCATTAACAACAGCAGCAACAAAACCTACTGCTACTACTACTACTACTATTGCTGCTGCTACTGGTTTTGCTGCTGCTGATATGTTATTTGGATTGAAATAACTTGGAATTTCAGCAAACAACAACAAAAAGAAACGCAAACAGTAGTGCAAGAAAGCACAAAGAATATCAGATGAGATCAATGAAGAAGTAGCATTTCCCGGTGAAGAACAGCAGAAAGTGCTGCAGCATTAGCAATGGTGGTGTGGTTGTTTGGCTGCAAGTTCTTGCGCAGTTCCATCTTAAAATGCACAGCCTTCTAATGCGGTGAGCAAGCAGGTTCGTTAGCACGCCGTGCAAGGAAAAATGCTTAGCGGCATTTCGTCCGTCTTTATTTCTGATTTCAAATGCCACCAAGGTCGATTTAGCTTTCATCCCTTTCGAGTACGAAGCAAAAAATACGTTCCAGTTAACTAATGGGGTTCATGTAATCGTTTTACATTCTACCCCCGAAATTTCTTATTTGTTTTTAGCCATCTTTGTTATATGTGTTATTGTTACTACATGGTTATAGTGTAAAAACAAACATGTACCGTCATAACAATTAGCAAAATACAACAATATTGATGTCGAGGAAAGAATTACTTCAGCCACAGGAAAGACAATAACCAATTAATGGAGCTGTGTTTTAAGAAGTTAGGAAACACTAGAAGTTCGTTTTCGCCAGACGGTGTATCGAACTCTCTATCAGAATTCGGTTATGATCCGGAGGAGGGTATAACGTTTGCAGAGTGCTTTAGAAGGAAAAAAGAAAACTTCAGGGAAGATTGCAAGTCATGAACGGACAACGGAAAAGTATGTGGTGTTGGTTTTTTTACGTCCCTATCCGACGAAAGATACGGATAGAATAAGTACCACGCATCAGTAGAGATGTAGAATCGGTCGAATAAAAGATCTACAAGGCGGTGCTCCAGCATGGTCGAAGTTTACTGAGAAATGCAAGATAAACAGAAGAGCAAATGTGAATATTTTTAGAAGCTAGAAAGGTGGGACTTCTTGGAGTAGAGGAATTTTAACCCATTTTGTGAGAATGAATAATGCTTTGGACAGACCGACGTCCCATTCAAGGTTGAATGTATACACGTTTACAGAATATGCGGAACAACGGCAAAATCAGCTTCGTCATCACACATTGTTGTTGTTGTTGTTGTTGTTATTGTTGTTGTTGTTGTTGTTATAATAATAATAATAATAATAATAATAATTATTATTATTATTATCTTTATATATATAAAACTGAGAATGTGTGTCTGTCTGTCTGTGTGGTTCCCTAAAACTTGAGAACTACACAACCAATTTCATTCAAATTTTACACATGCCTTACTTAGGGCCCATGTAGTTTCATGGGCCAAAAGAATGTTCAAATTCTTGCCTAGAGGGAGCCCATAGCAATATCATATCTTCTCCACTATTTCAGTATTACGTGTCAAAAGTGAAACGAAAATATTTCTCTATTTTATGTCAGATGCTTTCACTTTAACAATAAAAATAATAATAACAATTGAATTATATGTAGTAAGTTATAATTAAAATCAAACTAAAGTATAATATAATCGTAACATAACAAAAGTAAAAATAGCAATTGGTATAAATTTGCATCAATGATTTGAACTTGAATAAGTGGTTTCACATGAATGAGAATAAATCAAAAATAAAATTAGCGTGCAGAAATGGAATAGTCCAGATGGATAATAAAAAATTAAATTAAAGAAAAGACTTTTGTCTATAAAGTATACAATGTAGAGAAAAAAGAATAACTATCAATTCCAGTCTATTATATATTTTGAGTATTGTTACCAATAGCGATATCAAGATATAACTTTGTATTTTGCATTTTATGTGTAGATGTATATATACAGATGTACATGTAATATATATATACACATATATACATGCACTAGCACTATGATCCGGCAACGACGGGTCATTAATGCTATTTATTATTATTATTATTATTATTATTATTATTATTATTATTATTATTATTATTATTATTATTATTATATTTGTCTAAATTTGAACGCATTTCCGCGTCTTCTTCATTAAACAATTCCGCTATATCTCGCATAACAAAACAGAAGATGAAGGACAGATTAAGATCATAAGTTAAAAATAATAATATGATTTAGAGAAAGTCGTAATATCTTTGTATTTCTCTTACCTCTTGGCCTCAAGGTCAGTCCCGATCGACCAGATAAGTGATCAAATAATTCAGTCGGTCACTAATCTTTTTTTTTTTTAATTAGGACAATCTTGGGCTGAATCGTGTGACTTGTTCTGTTATTAAGATGACTGGGTGATTGGAAGGATGCACTGTCACGTTGTCTTATAATTGTAATGGTGTGTTAGACATATAGAGAGACCAAAGACGAGATTAAAAGGATAGCAGTCAGAAAGGGTTATAAGCTGTATTGGCGCAGCCGCTTCGCCGCCGCTTATATGGCGTCGTTCATTCAACGTTACGTTATTCCACATGAGATGTTACCCTGTTCGGCTTGTTTTAATGCTTCTTTCATTCTCTCTCTCTCTCTCTCTCTCTCTCTCTCTCTCTTTTCTCCGTTTCTGTGTGTGAATATTACTCATTATAAGTTAATAGTCAGCGAAAGTGTATAATTCAATCGGGTTCACTTAATAAACCCGGATGATTCTCCCTTCAACTTTCTCCCACGGCGCTTGTATGTGTGGCTATTTATTTATGCGTCTATGTGTAACATACTTCCCACTGTTACTCCTTCGCTTTCTGTATATTCTGCGCGCGTGCGTGTGTGTGTTACTCCAGAGCCAACATGTACTATTGCCAAAACAGGCTGAGTGGTGTGTAAACCGAGCCAAGTCCTCAGAATCCAAACAGATACGCCGTTTTCTGATTCCGGAGAAAACATATGCAAATTTACAAACACACTCGAACGTACACATACATACACGCACATACCCGACGCACGCACATTACACACTCCATGTCTAGTTTTACGTTAGGTTTTGTGATAATTGATTTCCAACTGTCATCAGGCATAAGGTTTTCTATGTATATGACACTACACGTGACTTGAACTACGAGGGTGAGTCAAAAAGTAATGCCATTTTGTTTAGGACAGGTATAATTACCAACACAGACTCATGTATTATACATCAAAATGAAGCTGGTCCTCTGTGGATCACATTTCTACTTCTCAACATAGTCACTGTTTCTCTCAATAGCAATGTTCCACCTTCGAATGAGAGCATATATCCTTGCTCCGTAAAATTCTGTTGACTGTTCTTTAAGCCACTTCTTCACTACCGTTTTCACTTCTTCGTCACTGGACTATCATCCCTTCAGCCCGATGAAAAACGGTTTGAGAGGCAAACATTGTTCCAGTGACGAGGAAGTGAAAACTGTACAAAAATTTGTACAAAAATTGTTAGTTTCTCCATTGATTCTACCGCCGTCTAGGTAAACATAGCCACTCCAGAACATGTCACCATAATATTCTGCCAATTCTCATACACACCATTCTGAGGATTTTCCCAATTTCACCAACCCATATCTCACCAAAACTCTAATACGGGAGATAGTAGTCGAAAAAAGGGAGCATATACTAGGTAGTTAGACTAACTAGAAATAGCAGCCACGGTTCTGCCTGAATACACTCAACCGTCATGACAAGAGTGTATATCTCACTCGATGTATTGTATTCCAAGGTAAACTACGACTGTGTGACGATAAGAGATTGTCAAGGCGGGAATGTCATTGAAAGTAATGTTTATTCCATTGTGGCTTAAGTGGGACTCACACCAACAACAACAACAACAACAATAATAATTATAATAATAATAATAATAATAATAATAATAATAATAATAATAATAATAATAAAAGACCTGGAAATAGAGGTAACCAGAATGTGGAATCTAAAAACAGAAACAATTCCTATCATAGTAGGTGCATTAGGCATGATAAAAAAATATTCAGACAAATACATAACAAAAACACCAGGACTTACAAACACATATAACATACAGAAAATTGCACTACTGGGCACTGCACACATCCTACGCAGAACACTTTCCATACAATAACCATCAGAGCATCACAACAAATCACAGCACATACCCAAGGCCACAGAGCTGCGCTCGGTAGTGAAGTGAAAGCACGTTATAAAATAAAACTACTGAATAATAATAATAATAATAATAATATAATAATAATAATAATAAAATAATAATAACAATAATAGTAGTGGTATTATTATTATTATTATTATTATTATTATTATTAGTATAGTAGTAGTAGTAGTAGTAGTAGTAGTAGTATTAGTAGTAGTAGTAGTAGTAGTAGTAGTAGTAGTAGTAGTAGTAGTAGTAGTAGCAGCAGCAGCAGCAGCAGCAGCGGCAACGACAACAGACTAATGGGTCAATAAATATGTATTAAAGAGGTATGTGTTGCAAGAATTTTTGTCGTAATTACATTCTAATTATTAGACTTGTCATTTTTGTCGTTTCGGAAATGGCAAAAGCAATACAGCCACAGCAGAAGCAGCACTGACGGACACACACACACACACACACACACACACGCACACACACACAACCACACACAATACACATAATTTGATATATTGATCTTTACATCTAGCTGACAGTTTTGGTCACTAGCAAGAACTATTTGCTGAAAACTTGATTCTGATATCATTTGACAGTTTGAATTTTCGCAGCTCTGACAATCTTGTTAATTCCACCTCCATATTTATAAAAGCAATTTATTTGAGTAAATACGAAATATCCATTTGCCAACATATCGTTTTAATAAGCGACCATCCTGTCAGAAGATCGCCAGGATGTAATTCATCATCACCGCTCTATTTACTCAATGTCCACCAGGCTCTATTATGTTCCGCTTTCCTCAGAAGACACCTAGGCATTATTTATTCATATATTTAACTATCTCTATCACAACTGATCAACTAATGCATCGTTGGTTACGCACCTCTACGACTGGCCAATTCCTGGTTGATGCATTTGTTACGGCAGCGGAAATGTGTGAAATTCCGTACGGAAAACACACCCCAAGGGTTTTCATTAAATAAGTGACCGTTCTCTAAGTTTTCTCACTGATGTACACATATTTACATCCATACTGTATCACACAAAATTCTACACACACCTACATAAACCTACCCTCCCACACAAGTGTATACGCCCTTTAGATTATATAGGTGATAGTTCTTATATATTTTTTTGTCCTTTTTTTACGATGTTGAAATGCGAAAGAAATACATATAATTTCCATGATCTAAAGAAACTAATATTGCAAATATTGTGCAGTCTATAATTCAATACATTAATTAAATTGTGGCTCTCTGGCTTTCTAAATGTGTGTGTATGTGTATGTATCTATGTATCTCTCTCTCTCTATATATATATATCTCTCTATCTCTCTATTTATCTATCTCTATTTATCTCTCTATCTATATACAATATGGAACACACATACATGGAGTATTGCTTTTGCCGCCAGTTCTTAGGCAGGCTGCGATTTATAGGCGTAAGAGCATATCTTCTCGTCAATGTGCCTCGTTGCTGGAGTGGATGACATTAATGTTTCGCTATCTTTGTGTCTTATCAACACCACGTACCCAAAACGAGGCAACACACAAGTTAATTAGCTCTCAATAACTATATGTAAATTGGTGTGAGGACCATGGGTTGGTTGGCAGACAAAATACTTATTTCTTTACTTCCCACAAGTGGCTAAACATAGAGAGGACAAACAAGGACAGACAAGCGGATTAAGTCAATTATATTGCCCCAGGGCGTAACTGATATTTATTTAATCAACCCTGAAAGGATGAAAGGCAAAGTCGACCTCGGCGGATTTTGAACTCAGAACGTAGCGGCAGACGAAATACCTATTTCTTTATTACCTACAAGAGACTAAACACAGAGAGGACAAGCAAGGACAGACAAACGGATTAAGTCGATTATATCGACCGCAGGGCGTAACTGGTACTTATTTAATCGACCCCGAAAGGATGAAAGGCAAAGTCGATCTTGGCGGAATTTGAACTCAGAACGTAGCGGCAGACGAAACACCGCTAAGCAATTCGCCCGGCGTGCTAACGTTTCCGCCAGCTCGCCGCCTTTATAAGATGGTATATTTCAAAACAGTTTTTAACGGAATGTACTTTTGGTATGAAAAACAAAGCAAATAACAATGGCGAATAAATGAAGAATGTTAAGAGAAAAAAATGACAAGAAACATGAGGTGTATAATAAGAGCGATTGCTAATATCGAAAAGCTTTCAACAGAAGACATTTTGAGAAAGTGAAACATGCTTAAAAGAAAATATTATTAGCATTAAAGAAGCAGGAAAACAAACACACACACACACACACACACACACACACACACACACTGTTAATGATAATAAATGTGTTAGAAAAGAGGAGTGAAACGATTTGAATGGTTTATGACACGCACAAATAGCAAATGAAGTTGTAAAGATGTTTGAACAATATTTGCAGAGAAGAAACTGAAATGAAAAGGAACTTGAGATGGCGCATGTGCATAAGCGGGTGTACACTTCAGTGGACGTGGGCACTGCATAAATGAGGTTACTGGGTATAATTGCGCACACTTTAACGGAAATCCACAGCAGAAATAGTGTCTTCTAGGAACAATACCGAAGATGTACATGGATCCACTTGCAAGGATTCTGTAGAGGTTCCACCAAATTTCACTCCCAGAATATTAGTCAAATAACGAGTGTCGTTGAAATG